>NW_017672947.1:61267-126604 GCF_001879085.1 Nicotiana attenuata
ATATATTTAAGAATTTAAATTATTAAACAAACACACACAAAATAATCAAAATATTAAATTTGACACGCATAAATATTCATGATAGTTTGGTGCTACTGGGCCTCAAATATCGAGCCTGGAACCCAATAGGTATATATATTTAAGAATTTAAATTATTAAACAAACACACACAAAATAATCAAAATATTGAATTTGACACACATAAATATTCATGATAGTTTGGTGCTACTGGGCCTCAAATATCGAGCCTGAAACCCAATAGGTATATATATTTAAGAATTTAAATTATTAAACAAACACACACAAAATAATCAAAATATTAAATTTGACACGCATAAATATTCATGATAGTTTGGTGCTACTGGGCCTCAAATATCGAGCCTGGAACCCAATAGGTATATATATTTTGTTCAATTAAATAATAAACATACAATTAATGTTGTTGAATTTACAGTTGACGACATGGACACGCCGCCTATACATCCTGGCCCTTACTCTCGTGAGTTATTAGTGCTTTAGGGCGATCATAGGTCCGCCCATGTATGGGAGGGAGAGTTACTGTCCCAGACTCTCCGCGCTAGGAGAGTGGACGACCTGTGGGATTTTCCGAGGCACAGAGATCTCCACGAGCGTGTAGTCCATCGCATCCAGGCTACGGGATTCTATAGGATTATTGAGATCGGGCGGATACAGGTTGACTGGGCTTTGATCACGGTGTTGATTGAGCGTTGGCGACCGGAGATGCACACTTTTCACCTGCCCATTGGCGAGGCTACCATCACGCTGCAGGACGTGGAGGTTTTATATGGCCTGCCCGTTGATGGCATGGCCGTTTCACTGCCTATTGCCATGAGATCTATGGCGCGTGATGCTTATTTGGACATGTTACAGCAGCTCACGGGTTTCAGGCCACAGGACGAGACTGCATCGTCGGGTGCCAGTCGGTTGACTTTGACACCTATTAGACAATACCTGGAGGTACTCCACCCCGATATCACCGACGATACAGATGAGGTACATATCACCTGGTATACGAGGTTGTTGCTGCTTCTTCTATTTGGAGGTGTCTTGTTCCCGAACACGTCGGGGAACCTAGTCAGCTTGAGATTTCTTCATCATCTTCAGCTGCTAGATGAGTTACCCTATTATAGCTGGGGTGCTGCTGTTCTCGACTACATGTATAGGCAGATGTGCCGGGCGAGCATGGGCACTCAGAGAGATATTTGTGGTTTTATGCCGCTTCTACAGGTGACAGCATATTCAAATAATCTGTTCATCAGTCCCAAGTCTACCTAGTTAGAATTTATCTTAAAGCTTAAGTCAACTTTGCATGTTAGATTTGGGCTTGGGAGCGATTCTTGTAGTTTCAGCCACCTCGACCACAATTACCTCCTAATGTACCACCTTCGTTTCTCCCTCTAGCCAGGAGGTGGGTTCTCCGCCGTACACTTTCACGAGAGTATGATGCTCATCATAATCTCCCCCTCTGCAGGGATGTGTTAGATATGCTGGAGGGCGCACAGGTAAATATGTTCCTAAACATACCTGGTATAGATTAGCTTAGTGTTGCGCATACTCACGTTTCATGTTGTTATTTGATAGTTCATCTGGACGCCATACAGCGACGAGTTGATAGCTTCCCTGCCAGCGTATTGCTCGGCCGGCCGATTGATTTGGAGCACTTCTGCCCCACTCATATGCCTTGATATTGTGGAGCATCATGCCTCGGAGCGGGTACTTCGGCAGTTTGGCCGCTCGCTATATATAGACATAATGTAATATTTGACCACGCTATGCGTTGCGTGTTAAATGTTCCGACGGGTACGAAACAGCTTTATGTCAGTTGGACAGCCTTTTCAGTTCGACAAGACAACACACATAACGTACTATCTGACCACGCTATATATAGACATAACGTAATATTTGACCACGCTATGCTTTGCGTGTTAAATGTTCCGACGGGTACGAAACAACTTTATGTCAGTTGGGCAGCCTTTTCAGTTCGACAAGACAACACACATAACGTACTATTTGACCACGCTATATATAGACATAACGTAATATTTGACCATGCTATGCTTTGCGTGTTAAATGTTCCAACGGGTACGAAACGACTTTATGTCAGTTGGGCGGCCTTTTCAGTTCGACAAGACAACACACATAACGTACTATTTGACCACGCTATATATAGACATAACGTACTATTTGACCACGCTATGCTTTGCATGTTAAAGGTTCCGACAGGTACGACACAACTTTATATCAGTTGGACAAGACAACACGTATATATAAAAAAACAAACATAATTAAAATTAAATTAATTAGCCTTATGATATTTCAATGTTGTTTCCAGTTCTTCCGAATATATAATTTTTTAAAATATCATTAGAAAAATTGAAATGGAAAAGTTCAACTCATAATTAACAAACATAATTTTATTTTATAAAACTTGCAATATAAACATAGCAACATCCTATTACAACATAAACTCAGTGATAGTTAGGCATAATAGAAGAAGGACCACCAAGAGCTTGAGTACTATTGCCACCCAAACCAGCCGAAAGATATTTTCGACGATCGTGTCCTGTTTGCGAGCATATACCACATCTGCGCGCATAAACGGTATCACTAATATTCATTTGGTTCCGTATATGCGTTCTCTTCTTCACTTGTATTCGGCGCAAATAGGACTTGTTACACACCATTTTAAATGGTTCAGGCGGCCAATAATGCTCAGCACCCACTGGTTGCAACTGCCCCCTATATGTGTTTAGGTACTTCGAAACACTATATTGCTGATCAACATAGTTGGTTGCACCTAAACCAACTTGTTGAAAGCACTTGATGGCATGTGAGCAAGGCATATGGTAGATGGACCATTTTCCACAAGAGCATAACCTTGTAGATTCATTTACAGTATGTACATTATTACCCCGATTTTTGATGGATAGCGGTGTGAACTTCAAAAATATTTCTTTCGTTATCATACTGCAAAAATGAATGCCAATGTGCTCGCCGTCTGTATTTCTCAAATCTCTTCATCGGCACTGGCATAAATTCAACACCCCTTTCTATCAATGACGTTGCAGCTGCAGACCTTTCAACAAACCTCTCCGCCATCTGCTTGAACGACATCCGCACCATGGCTGTGACAAGCAATCCTCTTGTCGACTTCAATAACCCGTTGAAAGACTCTGACACATTTGTAGTCAGAGTTCCCCATCGTCTGCCACCATCCGCATGCGAAGTCCACTTTTCAGGGTCATGTCGCATTAACCAACGATAGGCTGCCTCGTCTTCTTGCCTGATATATTCCATGTGCCTCCGGAATTTATGTTGTTGGTGGTCTGTTGCTGCCATCCACATCAAATCATGCAGATCCTTGTTGGGATATGCCTTCTGAAAATTGGCTTTAAGGTGCCTAACACAGTAACGATGGTAGGCATAAGGTTCTTGCCATGCAGGCAAGTTCTCCACAGAACTTAAGATACCACCGTGCCGATCAGATATTAGACAGATACCAGAACGCTGTTTGACAACGTGCTCTTTCAAGTGGTTCAAAAACAGAGTCCACATCTCTTGGCTTTCATTGGCACAAATAACAAAATCTAGAGGAAATATCTGTCTATTAGCATCTACTGCCACGGCTATCAACAGCTTGATATCGTACTTTCCATAGACATGAGTGCCGTCTATGGATATTACGGGCCGACAGTGCGAAAAACCATCAATTGCTGGTTTAAACGCCCAAAACACGTAATTGAATATATATTCTGGTTTACCCTGACTCTGCTCAAGCTTTCATTCAACAACTGTCCCGAGGTTAAACTGCTGCAGTGCAGCCATGTACCTAGGCAGATCTGCAAATGACTTATCCCAGTTACCATAGACTATTTCAAACGCTCGTTTGCGCCCGAGATATGCCTTTCTTTTAATAATGGTATGGCCATGTTCCTGGTGGACTGCTGTAATGCACTCTTTGATTTTATACCTTATGGACGCTTCGATGTGTGGAATAAGAACAAGAGAAATCAAGTCAATATCCAAGTTGAAGTGATTCCCGTTGAATGTGTCCATTTCGCATGTGTGGGTGGGAATGTATTTACCCACTTTCCACAAACCTGTCTTCTTCTTGCTCGCACGCAATATCCAATGACATGGCCAAAACCACCTGCGACAAACAACCTTGTATACAACCGGACTTGACTCCCATACCGTCATCTCACGACACTCTTTTACGTTATGCATTTTACAAGCCCTGCTTAGGCGCGCTTTATCAGGAAAAAGCATGCCCTTTGCCAGCACCGTTGGTCTAGACTCGTCCCACATTGCTATCTGAATTTCATCAAAATCCCTTGTGAGAGCTTCCACATCCTGCGTGCTTGGCAAGTTATCAAGGTAAGGAATCTCCCTTGAATGAAACGGCACTTGGGACTCGTACACTCTTCGTCTAGGGGGGGTGGAGCATACTCTCTCGTCAAATCAGGTCCTTCCTTCTCATCCTCCTCATCACCATCCTCACGAGGAAAGGGTGTCTCGTCTCCAGATTCATCAGCATTGTTGTCGTAATCACTGTTCTCTTCCTCACTCTGTGCATCTGCCAGATCCCGATTTAATACGTCGTCTTCGGGCAATTGAGTGAGTACATTTGGTTCAACTTGCTCGTTTTCACTGCACAATCAACAAAATAATAAGATACTAAATTTAATAAATACTTTCCATATAGCAGTATCACTTCACTTACAAGTCGTAATGTGATGAAATTTCATGATGTACATTTTCATTTAGGTGATGGCTCCCGGATGGACCACCATGATCCAACACACCAAAACTGTGCTTGGGTTCATAATCTGTAAAATTCGTATCCGGCCTGTACCCCCTGTTAAATATATGAGCGTTAATACAAATTCAATACACAAAAATGTACATCGTAAACACAAAGAAAAATTGAAGCTTACCACTCGTCTTGTGAATTATGTAAAGCAGGCGGGGATAAGTTTAAGTCAAGGAAAACTCTTTTATCCGGAACCTGTCCGGCAAAAACTCCTCCAGAATAACCACCCGATGACTAGAGGTTATCCGGAACCTGTCCGGCAACCTCATTGTTTGGAACTTCTTCGACCTTGACGTACATATCCAGCATTTTGATTACAAGATACTCCCGGTATTCATCCGGAGTCCTCAGAAAATCGCTCAAACTTTCATCATTGTAGATGTTTAACTCCGAGTAAAAAGCAGCCCTTTGCGGAGTGACGGAATACGACTATCTTCCGGTTACTTTGAGTATCACTGAACGTTTCCTCACACCTATTTTTTTGCATAACAACGATATCAATTTATCGTACTCCATTGTAAGTGGTAATTTAACATGCCCCTGTGGAGATAAACTATACCTCACAGAGTTATTCTCCATCACAACCTCACCCCCCCCCCCCCAAAACCCCAATATAATGAAACTCTTATTCTACGCTCTTCAGATATTACGGAAAAAATGCTTAAGAATTTAACAACAAGAAAATATTGAATGGGAGTTGGAATTTTTTGTGAACGAATTTTCCTAAAATCCTAACCACTATATATAGGAAATGGCTAGCCCGGGAAGTGAAAATTTTTTGACATATAGCATTCTTTAAATAGACGCTATACTAATTTAAATTACTGTTATGTCAGTTAAATTATTGGTGGGTCCATAATCAAGATATAGCGTTTTTTTTCTAAACGCTATGTATAGCGTATAAAATCAACACGCTATAATGTCACGTCAAATGGTCAGTCAGCATAGCGTCTAAAAACAAGACGCTATACCTTAACGGAAAAAGTTACCGTTAAGGTATAGCGTCTTCTATTTATACGCTATATATAAATATGTAATTTTATTTTTTTTACACCTATTAATGTACTTTGAATCCAAAAACACAATATTTAGATTCCGGACTCGCTTATCAATACGATGAAAGTGGCGAAGTGAAAGTACGTTTGACACTGAAAAGGAACAAAGTAAACCTGGGTATAATAATCCATGAAAACTTAAGTGATCAGTGCTTATTACGTAATGAGTGTCTATTGCTTCTGTGTTAAGGCATCTGTAACGTATGTGATTACGTCAATAACTCATCAGTTGATTTAAACTTATTAATCATTATTCATTTTTTTGTCTTTTTCTTGGAAATTCGTGGCTTTACCTTCAAAGTGTATTGACTTGTCTCTAAACTTTTTTCTGGTCATTTCACCGTCTCTTTTATTCCACTCATATATTCCCTATCAACCCCTTCACTTTCTTTTCTAAAAGTTTACATACTTTTCTAATTACTTGAGCTTTAGTGCTTTCTTACTTTTCTTTTTCAATTAGGAATACTTGATATCAAGATGCACCCCTCAATTTCTTTAATTTTCACTTGGCTTCCCTCATTTCTACAATTTACACACTTTCTTCAACAACATGGGCATTATAATGTATGAATAGTTATGCGATGAATAATACTACTTAAATGATCGACATTCGATGAATAATATTTCATGAATTCTTTTGGGGTGATGGGGTATCAAGACCAAGATCTACTTTATCTTAGTGTATTATACAAATAGCTTTCAACACGGATGATCTTAAATTTTTGTTCTAACTTTAAGTATAACAAGTGTTGCCCCTCGCTTGCCACTTTTTACTTTTTGACCTTGAAGTTATGCTTGTGGAGCGCGCGCGGGCGTAAAAGTTAAAAGCTGCCCCAAAACTTGTCATATTTCTTCAATGTTTTGACTTTTAGGCTAGTTAATTGTTATATAGCCAACGTTTATAAAGTTGTCAAAAGATATTCACAATTTAAAATGTGGCAAAATAGTTAAAAGATAATCATATAAACTTCAGAAAGTTTTCAAACACCAAGTCGAACTATTGCAAGTGAACTCCAGGATTGTTTCTTGGATATCAAACTTGTACAAACAAAATTCCAAAATCTATAGCTCAAAATTTATACAAGTAAGCTGTCCTCGAGTCTAATATGATATTAAAATAGCTCGAGGGTCTATCATAATACCATCCAGAGACCACGTCCACACATTTCGCAAGTAACATGATTTGTTTCTGACGCCAGTATTTCTGAACCTTTCTTGAGGTGGATGTTTCCCTTGTTATTACACAGTGCCTCATTCTTATCTCGAATATTGGCACTATTCTTGTATTTTTGTATTCCTAGATCTTTATTATTACACGCTTTACCATTTGCTTCCGTTGCATATTACATTGTTATGCTATTATTTGTTTATTGCTTCCTTTTCACCGTTCTTGAGCCGAAAATCTATCGAAAACATCTCTACTTTTATAAGGTAGCGATAATATCTGCGTGCAAATTACCTTCCCCAAACCCCACTAGTGAAATTCCATTGAGTTTGTTGGATTGTTGTTCTTGTGGTGGATGTTCAGACGAGTTTGTTGGATTGTTGTTCTTGTGGTGGATGTTCAGACGTGTCTTCGATAACCTGGCAGTTCTTCGGTCTCCGCTTTTGGGGACGGCTTCCAGCTATGTGTTGTGCGGCTCCCACGAAGCGAATGAAGGGAAGCTCTTCGAGCTTCTGGGTGAGCTTACGCTTACTCGCAGCCCCACCCCCCCTATAACAGTCTCAAAGATGATAACAAAAGGTAATAAGATCTGAAAGAGTATGAAAGCGAAGACGCTTAACTTTATTTTAAACCAGTTTAACAGACAGACAAACATTCTGTCGATAGCTAAATTATACATTGGTCCAAGGTTTATAGCAAAAAAACTACGTAAATATATTACATAGCCAGCCATTTTCCTCTTTACTGAAGACAGTTCAAGAATGGAGGGCCCCCCGCCGACAACTACAAAACTAGAATACATGGAGATGCTGGCTGCTATACCAGCTTAACCTCCTCGGACGAGTCTTCTCAAGTCCTCATTCTCCTTGTTCAAAAGATCGATACGAGATTGAAGAATGTTGATCATTGCCTGAGCTCTCATCACTTCAATCTTCAACGTTTCCCTCTCCATGGACACATTAAGTATCTCGTTCTCTAAATTGCTAATGAACTTCAAGTAACCTGGCGGGACAGATTTTTCGAGGTTGGAGGAGTCAAAAGTAGGGGGATTAGAAGGTTGGCTTTCTTTAGGTTCAAGGGGCTCTAACAAGGGGAATGCTAAGAGAGAAGGGGGGGAGTAATTTGTCGTCATCATCGTTGTTGGTGGATCCTGTTGGCTAGTAGTTGAATCTTCAGAACCATTTGCATGGCTAGAGCTAGGATCTTCGCGCTTGGATCTTTTGCTTTGAGCTAAAGAGAGGGGTTCTGGATCTTCTGGTGATCTCTCCCTCTTGCAAATAAATGGAATAGGTTGGGGCTCGAGCAGGTTCTCGCTTTGTCGAGGAGGAGCCTTATGCCGAGCATCCTGTTATGAACAGCCAACTGTTAATAAGGCATCTGATCTCACCAAGAATGTAAAAATATTTATCAGAATAAATAAATCCAAGCAACAGTTCCATGTCAAGAACTTACCTTCATCACTGTGAGGACTTTTCCATCGCAAGTAAGCTACTCATTTGAATTCATACATATCATCAAGCACTAATCACTAGGAAAAACATAGGAAAATTCTCTTGAATGGAAATTAAGAGACCGATACATCGACAGGAATTGCAAACTCCTTTTTGTTTTACTTGTATAATTTATTTCCGGGGCTCAAGGTATGTAATGTCAATTAAACAAAGTTCCATCAAACCAACTACCCATACTAAAACATAGCAATATTTTTTTCTCCCTTCTCAAATTAAAAAAAAAAAAAAACATTCCACCCACAATAATAATAGTCATTAAACGAAGTCGCATCCGACCAGCGACCATGGTAGCAAATCCCATGGAACCTCATGTTGAAGTTGAAGTTCATCTCCTCGGGTTTGCGATGATTGTCGAGAGATAGCACTTAACGCAAGCACCTAAGTGCGACTGTGGCCTAGTGATCAATGAAGTGGGTGCAAACATTGGAGACAAATAACACTACGTGATTTCTCCCCATCTGCCTAAGCCTTGGTTTACAGAGGTGCACGTGTGTTGGCCCCAACACCACTGTTACATAAAAATGCTGAAGTGGAAAGAGGGAGTAGCGACGGTGTCCTATGGCATTGCAAGTAGACCAAGTGTATAGCAAAAGCTCTAGAAATCTCCGTAAAATAAAAAATAAAAAGAGTAATCCAAGCCCTTGATGTATATACTCATCCTTCAATACTACAGTTAACTTCCTTCTCCTTTTTCTCTTCCCATGCATATCAATGCACACCACGTTCTCATTCAGATGCAAAGTAGCTAATCGATCTGCATTCCCCTAACACTAAATAATGTTACCTAACTTAAAAATAGTCGACTAAAATCATCCATGATCGCCATAATTTGAAACGACAAACAAATCAACACGTCCAATAAACCGGTCGGAGGATTTTATCCAGTAAGTATTTTCTCCTAACACAAAGAAAACAAAAAACATAAATTGATAGATCAACACATTCACAACTCTCAGTTAATAGATCTACCGAAGTCCTTGCCTGAAAGGCAGTAAAATCTTCTTCTTTCCTTTCGTGGTGTAGGGCATTGAGAACTAGAAACTGGCTAGTGCTATTCCGCAAATAGCCAAATTATTACCCATATTAGAACTGCACTTACCTGTGATAAACAGAATCTGGAGAAATAAATGTGATATCCACATAAACTGAAAAGATAAATTTGCATATTTAATTATTCCGTTTAAGAAGTTTGACTCTATGACACGAAAACAAGATGAGAAACTAACCAATCTAAAAACTATCTACATTTGTCTTCATTTCATTTAGATATAAGGAAGTTCGGAACTAGCCTACATCGTGCGCTCCACGTCAGGGACACAACTTGAAAGCCTTCTAAGTTTCATGTCTAGCTCACTGCATTAAATTGGCAGGTCGATAGATTGCTCCCTAAGTCCTTGGAACTGGACCAGATCAAAGTCTGAATACTCTAAAACACACACTTATACTCGGAGGCAAAGAAGCAGGGAGTGCGGACAGTGTTCGCCTTCCAAGTAACCTGAGGACATACATAGCGTATCTATGCCAATGTGACTGACTTCGATACACGATTACATGGAGCCAGACGAAAAGGTTATAGAGAAAGGAAAATAACCATCCTGCCGACTTGTGCCTCTCACCACACAAGAATGGAGCTAAAACAAAACCTCAGCGAAGCCAGCTGCCTTCACATTTTACTTGGACCAATAAAAGATCATTACAACTAACTTAGATCACGACAAAAACATTAACATCAGGTGGATGAAAACATTTAGTGAAGCAAGCAACTATCACGTTCTAACAGACACCCTTGTTCCGACAAACAGTCATACATGGAGAATGAAGAAAAACTAAAACAACAGGAGACATTCTTAAAGAAGCTAAAAGGGTTTGGGTTTCCGAAGAATAGTCATACACTGAGAAAGAAGACAAACTAACAGCAGCAAATATTCTTGGAATTAAAAACACTGCATCAGCATGTAACGACAATAGCATTCATAATTTCCGGAAGTTGCATTTATCCGCATTAATAGCAGTGGCAGAAAGAGCGGCGATATGCAAAGATTTGCATTAAATGCATAGATTCGGCATATTGAAGAGATCAGCAAAAAAATGAACCTGGTCAAGGTCATTGCCCTCAACTCGCGCTTCATCACCATTGACCACGTCATCCTCTGTCTCTCCGCCGGGAACCAGCAGAGCTGTATCATCATCCCATTCCTCCTCAATAAATGGAGCATATCTGTCGCCATTTGGAGGTCCTAATCCACTTTTTTGGAAGATTCTACAAAGTACAAAGGCATCCTTTTTCCTCGCAAACAAACAAAAACATATTAAGATTCGGAACTTCAATAGAAAGTAGCTAAGTCAACAACCTATGCATTTTCCGAATGCATATTCGCACCTGCACAACTCCAGCCCTTTCCAATTCTTCATCAGTAAGTCTGTACTCATGCATCACCCAATTAGTTCTCTTACCATCGGGAGCTCGACCACTATGGAAAACAAGCGTTTTCTTCATTCCAATGGTTTGAGACTTGTGGCGAACAGGACGATCCTTCCCAGTAGCTTTCCAATAGCCCTTGCCGGTGGCTCGGTTGAGTCGAGATCCATTCCCATACTTCCTATCTACGGGGCTGAAAAAGTACCACTCTAGATCTCTGGTCTTCAGCGACGAATATTCTGTACAGAAAAAAACAAAAGGCAACTCATCAAAATTAATGACTACTAAATTCAAGAGAAGAAAGCGTCTACAAAAACGAGAAACGGATAACACATCCAAACAAATACAGCACAGCTTTTACAACTACCGACAAAGAAGAAATGCATTTCTTATGCAGCAGCATTATTACTTTTAGGGACACCAATCAAAAGTCAGAAATGCAGAAATCTTCCTGAAGACTAAGAGCACTACACTGCTTCTCTAATCAAGAAAATTATTTGTCGGGTTTTGCGGAAACATTCAAATTCTCTCAGACGTCTTCAAACAGGTAACAGATTTAAACCCTGTACATAGATTTAAACCCTGTACATAGAGAGTAAAAAATCCTTTAATAATGAGTCAGCAATTCCTTCTCAGACCCTTCCTCTTTAAAACATGGATGACTAAAAACTCAATCTTTGTGGTAAAACAATCATAAAGACACAATTTTCTTACTAAAAACTCAATCTTTGTGGTAAAACAATCATAAAGACACATTTTTCTTAATAAAAACTCAATCTTTGTGGTAAAACATTCATAAAGACACATTTTTCTTACTAAAAACTCAATCTTTATGGTAAAAACAATCATAAAGACACACTTTTCTTAATTAAAAATCGATCTTTGTGGTAAACCAATCTTAAAGATACATTTTTTCTTACTAAAATTCAATCTTTATGGTAAACCAATCTTAAAAATATTTTTTTCTTACTTAAAACTCAATCTTTATGGTAAACCAACTTAAAGATATCATTTTTCTTACTTATCAAAATAAAAAATTAAGCTTTCAAGCTCCATTTTTCCAATAAATTGAAACTAATTCATCCCAGAAAAACACAGAATAAACCACATATAGACAGGATGTTTTCACTTACAAAACTAAGCAAACATCTCAAAAACAAACTCAATCTTAACATACATAAGAAAAAAAGCAAAAAAAGAGAACAAGAGAAGACAATTTTTTTAATTTAAAAAAAAAAACCCATAAACAGGATTAAAAATCAATTTAAAAAAATAAACCTGCAAGTTCCCAAGGCTCAGATTTGTAAACATCAATTTCAGAAACAGCCTGAAACCGAAATGGCTTCGCACAGGCTTTTCTCCTTAGGTAGTACCTCACCAACTCCTCATCCGTTGGATGAAACCTGAAACCCGGCGCTAAAGACGTCGGCGGCGGAGCCACCGCCCTCTTAGGCGTCGCCGTCGTAACAGGTACTGCCGCCGGTACTATAACAAGTGCTCCTTCTTGCTCCATTTTTTGGCCGGAAAATCAAGAACCAAAAAAAAACACAAGAAAATGATAATTAAGGTTTCTATTTAAGAAACCCACCACAGAAATAACAGATACATAAGAAGGGGGCAAAAGGGTGTTAGGTTTTGAGAAGATTAGAAGTGAAGCAAAGCTTAAAAGAGAGAGAGGTGGGGGTGGGGGGAGTTTGGGGGGTGGGGTGTGTGTGTTGATAACTTGCTTGAGAATAGTGAAAAAAATGGGTAAGTTAAGAAGAAGGGCTAAGGCTATTGCCCATCGGTTAAGGAAGCGAAGATAGGAATGGATGCTTGCTTGACACGGAAATCGAAAATCCAAGAAAAGCCATTCATGGGGGTAAAGAAAGGGGGGGTGGGTTTGGGGGGGGTTTGGGGGGGGGGGTTTAATCCCATAAAAGCAAGTATGACTTATAGTGAGCAGATGCTTAGCTGTTTGTTTTGTTTTTTTCTCGTTTTTTTCCTTTTTTATCCTTTTATAATCTGTATTACGAGAATTTATAATAAGATTGATTAATTTTACGTTGATGGTCAATCTATCTCAATTTTTCTTCTTTATTCTTATTTGAGATTAGTAATATGAGCAAGCTCAAACAAGCAAAATTATTATTTGAGATTGAAGCCTAGTTATTCCTGTATATCGAATGCGTTCATAAATAATGTTATCTATCGGATATATTACAAATTGTTTAAGGTTATTGCGCACCCATTTATGAAACATCAAACAAATTTGAAAAAAAGCTAGTTTGACATTAAAGATATTTATTTCTTTTATATTTGGATGAGCCTTTAAATGAAATTAGGTTCGACGTATATTATACTATGTCTTTTAAGGTTCTTGCACATCCCTTCATAAACGATATTTAAAAAACGCTTAAAAGACGACAAAGTTATGTCTTTTTGGATAATTTTTTTTACGGCTATCGGATATAAATAATATCGACTATGCTAAAAATAATTTTTGTCCAAGTTCTTAACTCCCTCTAAATTCTATTTTCGTCGTTTATTCTTCTTTCGGTAAAATATAGTTTAGTTTTATTTTTAAATAACTTTAACAGAATCTTAGGCATTCTGCATTTTCTCAAAAGTTTCAACACTTCTAATCAATCATAAGAATATTTGTCAAAAATACTTTTTTCTCCTAATTAAGTATTTTAATTAACACTTCAAATTTAAATAAAACTAGAAAACATGTGGGAAAATTATTCCTTGTTTTCTAAAACATCAAGTTTTTTTAAAACACATCCAATTTGTCAAAGTTGAGATAGCATAACAATACTATTGTGTTAAGTGGAAAACTTTAGTTAAGTTATATATATATATATATATATATATATATATATATATANTATATATATATACATATATATATATATATATACATATATATATATATATATATATATATAAAACCATTACAGTACAATATAATTTTGATGCTAACATTATCATACTTGAAGTTTTAATTTTTATCATATGACCAATAGGGAAATAGAAAATATATTAGCATAAATGAAAATAGTATATTGTTATTTGCGGTTTTTTGTTTTTTTTATCTGGTGTCCGTATTTATATTGAGTCTTTAATTAATCTAGATTTACATCGTGCGTGTAAGATATATTAATGAGAAAAATCTTTTTATTAATATTTTTTTTTGAAACTCGAATCTTACATTTTTTGTTAAAAATGAAGAAATCTTTTCATCTCACCACAACCATTGATGATGTCGTTTACAACTCTTTCACTTCTTTTCCTACTAATGGTTTTCTTCTCCTTTTTGTTTTGTTTCCCACCATTGTCTCTTTTTTTGTTTTGTTTACTTTTGGAAGAAGCCTCTAGCTGGCTTCACAAAGTGACATTTTTCAAGCTCTCCCACCCCCCACCCCCACCCACACCCCACGCCCCCAGAACAAAAAAAAACATCTCTTTTGGTTGGGAGACGGACAGGTTAAGGTATTTACTACTACTATTATAGTAGTTGTTGAGTTGGGTCGGGGCTCTTTTTAGTGTGTTAAGAGAAATTAAATATGTTGAGTTTGGGAAGTAAAAATCTATCCACAATTTTGTGCAATTAGAAGGTTAGGATTACAACACAATTTTGTGCAATTTTAGGAAAATCATACCAATTATTTTGCCTTTTCTGGATCTTTTCCAAAGAAAAAGTTATGTAAGGAAATCATTTATATTAGATTTTGAACAAAAATTTAAGTTATTATTTTATATACGATCACTCACTTAATAAATGGCTATATGCTAAAATTCTAAAAAGTCTCTTTTGTCGAGAACTTAAAGGAGAAAAATGGAAGTAGTTTAGGTTAACGATTTTCAAGGAAAAAGAAAGAAACATATTTAGAAGTACTGAACTTTTATTATATACTAGCAGCAAGCAACTTCTCATTATTTAAAACATATAGATACAGTACTACTAATAAGTAAATATCTAGAGTAACTCACAATATATTTGAATTTGATATATGTTAGTGTCTTATTTAAATATTTTTCTAATAATAGTAGAGTCTAAATCAGCTTGTATGAACATCGTCTATACCCTAAGTATCTATTGTTTCTCAATGTCGTATAGATATCAAGCAATTATATTCATCAAGATATAGACAAAAAGAAATCACGTAGTATTTTTCGTCTCTGTACCCTACTGCAAAATTTTCAGTTAGTTTATTGATCAACCCCAAATAATTTATTAAATGTTGACAGAATGGAAAATTCACCCCTTACTCGCTTTGTATAGGATAAATTAAAAATGGAAAAGGTTCCAAATTTATTCAGAATCAAAAAGGATATATTATCAAAAAAAAAAGAAGTTTATAGGTGTCAAGAAGCAACTTCTTGAGCACCACAGTACTATCATTACCACTTAGATAAAGTTGATTGATTGTATAAGATTTGCATGCAAGTTGTTAAAACGATATAAGAAAATAATAATTCTAATTAGCTCATAATTTCTTTTTCTTGTTTAATGAGTACCCCACAGATATATGGCTTTCATGTGCTATCTTTTTCTGTGCGTATGACGATTTTTTTCTTTTGAAGGAATGACATGTTTTGTCATTTTAACACAATACATTTTCGATAATTATTACTCTGGAGTGGAAAGTATTTATTTATCTTTAATTATTATGTCTCGTGTTCGAGCTTTGAGTATGAAATCGTCTTTGGTAAATAACGTTTTATCTCAATAAATGAAACTTTTCGATGCGAATCCATATTAATCGAATCTTAAAACGAATACTAAAATAGAAAGAAAAAAAATTCGTTTGCTCTTCAACAAACAAAAAGGGGAAAAAGTGAAGAGGGAAATGTGTAGTATAGGGAGTCAGTACTGTAAAGATATTTACCGGAACAAGACAATCCAACCATATAAATTACAAAAAAAACAAATGGTTATGAGGGCCCAATTCACCTCAAAATCATGTGAGAATACGGCCACTTTTGTTGTTCACACTGTCAAAATAACCAACGATAATCAATGGTGCACATAGTCCATTTTCAGTCAGCTGGCACCATGATTTCATTTCTACTTTTTTTTTTCTTCCCTTGCACACACTTTCTCCTACGAGTTTTGGAGCAACGATAAAGTTGACGTTATATGAATTAGGTCACAAGTTCGAATTGCGAAAGCAATCACTAATAGTTGAACTAAGGTAGGTTGTCCCCTTGGAGTACAGCCTTTCATCGAACTCTACGTAAATATGGGTGTTTTGTTTTGTCCACCAAGCTGCCGTTTACACTTTCTCGATCCTATCACTTTGATTTAAGATCGAGGGACTCTCAAAGAAAAATACATTATTTAGCAAAAATTTGTAGTCCTTGTTCATGGTTTCACCAATTTGTTATTGGATTACGTCATATTGAGCTAAAAAAACGTGTGTACCATGTGTACATTTATGTTATGCCATATATAATGTTTTGCTCTTATTTTCAATGTGTAATTTGCCTAAAAGTGCTGAAACTAGACGCATAATACAATTGGAATTCGAATCTAAAACAAAGCATAAAACGGTGAGACAAGCTATTAATACAACAATGGCAACATATGCAGTGTTGTCTCGTAAGTAGGGTTTAAGGAGGATAGTGTATGCTCAGAGCTTACTCTTATTTTGTGAAGATAGAGAAGTTGTTTCCAAAAGACCCTCAGCCAAAACAAAGTATATAAAGAGAAGAATTCATGCAAAGTGAAGCAATAACCAGAACAAAAAAAAACGATAACCGAAGCAAAAGAAACGGCATGTAGTATTAGAAATTTAAGAATAGTATTACAAATATAGAGAAACTATACATGTACGAAAAAAAATTACGCTCGACTACTCAATTAGACAAACACTACTAATAATATAAATTATTGGTTATTATACTCATTTTCTTTTAATCCAAACTATTTATCATTAAGTTAAATAAAAGAACTTCTACTTTAAGAGAGTTTTGGATTTCTTGACTGATAATGACATTTGCATGATCTATTGTTTTGCAAGTTCTCTTTTTTGGGGGTTGGGGGGTGGGGTGGGGTGGGGGGAGGGGGTAGAAGTGGGGGTGGGAGGACTATTTAGTCAAAGTGACTTGTGCATGAATGCAACTATGCAAGGGACCGAAAGATGCATAAGCTAAAAAACAATAAATGAAAATGTGTATTTTAAAATGTTTGGGGGATAGGAATAAAATAAATATAATGGATAGTAAAGTGTGAGTAAGAATGAAATGAAGGGCACTGGTACGTGTGTGACTGTGTGTGTGTGAATAATAATAAAGTAAAGAAGTACAAGTAAAGCAATCTATTTTTGCCCGTCCGTTAAGAAACCTCTCCTTCTTTATTACTCTCTCTTTCTCCTTTGGCCTCGTGTTCGATCCATTAATTGTTACACATGCCAAACCCCAAACTAATAACATCTTTTCTTGGTTTTTCATAGCTGCATTGAAGTCCGAAAAATTTATAATTTTTAGCAAATAAGATCGAAAAATATATATTTCTTCTATATATATATTTATGTATTATATACAAAATTACATAGTTTTTATATTTTTTGACTAGCGATTATAATTAATTTTAACCGACCAGCCAATTTGTATTTTGCCCTTTAAGTTCTGGCAAAATTTGTATTACGTCGCATAATACATTAAAAGGAAAATGGCTTTTTACTAGAATTTTTTTTATGTCTAAGACTCGAATAGTATATTCATTTCGGTCCACTTTGAGTGATTTTTTTGGACTTTTTTGTGGTTCATTGATTTTTTCAAATATAAAGAAAGAATTAACTTCTTTTTTCCCAGATTGCCTTTGGAGTAAAGAGTCTATGAGTATTTGTCGTATGGTAGATTCCTTAATATGTATGAAACATCTAAAAAAATCACTTAAAGTGGACGAGATGGGTAACTTTAATTAAGAGGAAGGCTTTTCCTTGTAAGAAAAGGTATTACTCCTTATTCAATTCCTTCTATAGGCAGCTTTCATAGCTCACCTTTCCACAATTTTTGCTCTTTTCATCTATTAACCCATTAGCCCGGTTCAGTTAAAAAAATCCTTTTATAAAACTTACTACTTATTCAATTCAGAAATAAAAATAGGCGAATCTAAAATAATAATAATGATGATAATTGTTATTTGTGGCTTGAATTAATTTTTTTGTATTTTTAGGAAACCCATAGTCCCTATAGGTTTAGAAAAACCCATTGTCCTAATAGATTTGGAAAAGGAAAACCTATAGTCCTTGCCAAATTGGGAAACATTTCTCTTATATGTTTGGGACCTTTTGGGATCTATATATAGGGGTTGTAGTTGGGGATTCTAAAAATTGTATTGTGCTTTTCTTCTCGTTCATAGTGGAAAACTCTCTCTTCTTTTGCCTCGAGGATTAGGCTTAGCCGAACCTCGTAAAATCCTTGTGTTGATTTTTCTTCTCTATTTGCTTTGTGTGTGATTGTGTGCTAGTTAACCCACGATATTCCGCAACAATTGGTATCAGAGCAAGGTTCGGGTTTCTCCATATAATCTAGGGTTAAGAGGTCTTCATCATCTTCAACAAAGTACGAAGTAGAGAAATTTGACGGAGGTTCTAGTTTCAGTCTATGGAATATTAGGATGAAATCGTCCCTGGTGTTACAAGGATTATGGAAAGCAATTGATGAGGATTTTCCTGAAGATATGAAAGAGACAAATAAGGAAGACCTGAAGGAGAAGGCTTTGAGTACGATCTTCGTGAGCGTTACACATAGCGTTCTTCGGGAAATTGCTGAAGAAACTTCTGGAGCAACGGCATGGAAAAAACTGGAAGATCTGTATTCTAAGAAATCGCTGACAAACCGCCTCTACCTGAAAAAGAGGTTATACAATCTCCGTATGAACGAAGGTACACATGTTAAAACTCACCTTGATGAGTTTAATTCAATTATAATGCACCTGAAGAATGTGGATATCAAAATTGAAAGTGAGGATCAGGCCTTGATTGTGTTCTTTACCACAGTCTTATGATACTTTTGCCGATACACTGCTATATGGGAAAGACAGCATATTACACATGTTGCGGCGCACAACTCGATCCCACCATATCAGTTATTCAGTACGTACAGCAATTTCACAATTCAAATCACATAACCCTTCACAATGCTTAACTCTCAGCCAAACAATTAGGAAGCTTGTACACTACGAAACTTTACACAAGTAATATTACTCAGCGAGACCAACCCAGAATATATCATGAAAGTACCGATAACTAGCCTAAGCAAATAATAGGAGACAACGAAGCTACGAAATAACTAATACTTTCAACAAAGAGAAGCAATATCCATCAGGTAGCAATTAAGCATGAAAATACAAGTAAAGCATGTAGCAGTTATGACAGAGAAAGAGACAATATGAGAAGAACGGGAAAGAAACAGGCAAAAACAGATAAATTGGCGGCGCATAAGTACTCTTCACCTCACATATAAGCCGCTCACATGAATTTCATATAGCAAATAAGTCAAGGGTTCCGAATCCCTCGAGTCAAAGTTAGACACGACACTTACCTCGCTCCACGGGCTACTCAATGCTCAATTACCGCTTTTCCTCTAGTATTCACCTACAAACCACTCGTATCTAGTCACAATTAACTCAATAATATCAATTATTGCTAAAGGAATCAACTACAATGCTTAAATTTAGATTTTCCAAACTTTCTCCCAAAAGGTCAAAAATCGACCCGGGCCCGTTTGGTCAAACCCGAGGTTTGGACAAAAACGCATTCATCCATTCACCCCCGATCCCAAGTATGTAATTAGTTTTGAAATCCGACCCAAATTTTAGGTCAAAATCTCAATTACCCAAAAATCCCTAATTCTACCCAAACCCCCAATTTTTACCATGGAAATCCTAGATTTTAGGTTGGAAATTCATGAAATGTGATGGGAAATTGAAAGAAAGTGGGTTAGGATCACTTACCAAAATATTAGGGAAGAATTGGTCTCAAGAATCGCCTCTAGGGTTCTAGGATTTGAAAATTTGGAGAATGGGAGAAAATCCCGCCTAAGTCTTATTTACCCAGCTGCAGATATCGCAAATGCGGCCTGGGCTTCGCATGCGAAGAACATCGCAAATGCGAACCCCTTCTCATTTCTGCGTTGTTCGCAAATGCGGGCAAGACCGCAAATTCGACCACGTGATCGCAAATGCGAAAAACACCCCTCATCAGTTCCCATCGCAATTGCGAGAAGTTGTTCGCAATTGCGAACATTGGCCTCCACAGCTACTCTTCGCAAATGCGACGAGTAGGTTGCAAATGCGAATCCAACAGTGATTGCAAATGCGAAGCTTTATCTCGCAATTGCGAGATCAGAGGCCTGCAACAAGAACTGAAGTACATCAGCAATTTTTTCTAAGACAATCACTTTGTAGCCTATCCGAAACTCACCCGAGCCCTTGGGGCTCCAAACCAAACATGCACACAAGTCTAAAAACATCATACGAACTTGCTCGCGTGATCAAATCGCCAAAATAACATCTAGAATTACGAATTTAATACCAAATCGAATGAAATTTTTAGAAGACTTTGAAATTTGTATTTTCACAACCGGACGTCCGAATCACGTCAAATCAACTTTGTTTTTCATCAAATTTCACATATAAGTCATAATTATGGTATTTGACCTATAACGGGTTCCGAAACCAAAATACGAACCCGTTATCCAAAAAGTCAAACTTTGGTCAAACACTTCAATTTCACTAAGCTTTCAACATTCAAATTTAGACATAGCCCGATATCTCGGGGTGGGGACTTCCGATTTCGATTCCGGGCATACGTCCAAGTCCCAAACCACGGTATGGACCTACCGGGAACGTCAAACACGAATCCGGGTCCGTTTACCAAGAATGTTGACCGGAGTCAACTCAAATGAAGTTTTTAGGGAAAATTTCTTATCTTTATTAGTTTTTAACATAAAACTTTCTGGAATGACGCTCGGACTGCGCACGCAAGTCAAGAGTCTAGAACATAACTTTTAAAGGTTTCGGATCACAGAATTAGGTTTAAATTATAAGATGACCTATCGGCTCATCACAAAAGATTTGAGATAAACAATTTGTAGGTGTCTCTTTTGGTCAAGATATATTTAAATGACTAATATAAACAGACAAATAAAATAAATTAACGAGTTTTTTGTTGGAGACAACAAATAGTTATTAAACAATCAAACTAAAATGAAAAGCTTTTCAACAAATAATAAAAGAACTCAACTTGCTTGTTACGTATTTTTCTTTTCATTTTCCTCTTTAATAACAACAAAATGTGTACGTGAAGCATCCTATTTAGTCTAAATTCGGCTTCATTTTCTTTCTTTTTGTGGAAAATTGACTCCCTTACCAGTTTTACGTATAACAAGAAGTTGATTTCGAAAATCATCTCAAA
This sequence comes from Nicotiana attenuata, assembly GCF_001879085.1. Classification (NCBI taxonomy): domain Eukaryota; kingdom Viridiplantae; phylum Streptophyta; class Magnoliopsida; order Solanales; family Solanaceae; genus Nicotiana; species Nicotiana attenuata. Next base: position 82,661 of record NW_017672947.1, read on the forward strand.
CTTGAAAAAAGTTTAGTAAATTTAATTTACCATTCTTACTTCAAAATGACATATATAGTCTAAGCGAAGATGCTAATTACTAAGAGCAGAAAAAAAAAATCACATTTCCAGCAGTTCTATAATCTATATCGAGCGTGTACTCACTAGTATATAATAGGAAAATGTTTTTGCTAATTGTTGTAACAATTATTATTATTGTTGCGGAATATCGTGGGTTAACTAGCACACAATCACACACAAAGCAAATAGAGAAGAAAAATCAACACAAGGATTTAACGAGGTTCGGCTAAGCCTAATCCTCGGGGCAAAAGAAGAGAGAGTTTTCCACTATGAATGAGAAGAAAAGCACAATACAATCTTTAGAATCCCCAACTACAACTCCTATATATAGATCCCAAAAGGTCCCAAACATATAAGAGAAAGGTTTCCCAATTTGACAAGGACTATAGGTTTTCCTTTCCCAAATCTATTAGGACATTGGGTTTTCCTAAACCTATAGGGACTATGGGTTTCCTAAAAATACAAGGAATTAATTCAAGCCACAAAACAAATCTTCCCCTTGGCTTGAATTCCCTTCATCAACAGGAACAACGTCTCTCTACCTTGCTCTCAGCCCTCGCAAGGGCTCTATTGAGTATTGCACACACCAATTAAGTCTAGGCAATGCCTAAACTTGTTGGCCGGGACTGCTTTGGTCATTATATCAGCTGGATTATCATGCGTAGACACTTTCTCCATTTTAACAACCCCCTTTGATATAACGTCTCGAATAAAGTGATGTCTGACTTCAATATGCTTCGTCCGCTCATGAAACATCTGATTCTTAGTAAGATGAATGGCACTCTGACTGTCACAAAAAACTTGTGTCTTCTTCTGAGCTAGTCCAAGATCACTTACCGAGCCTTGTGGCCAAATAGCCTCTTTAACTGCTTCCGTAATTGCCATATACTCAGCTTCTGTGGTAGACAAAGCAACGACAGACTGCAAAGTCGCCTTCCAACTGATGACACTACCAGAAAGAGTAAAAACATAGCCTGTCAGAGATCTTCTCCTATCCAAGTCCCGTTCATAATCTGAATCAACATAGCCAACTAAGGATTCACTCAACTTGTCTTTGTAAAAAGTCAAGCCTACATATGCAGTACCCTTCACGTATCTCAAGATCCACTTCACCGCCTGCCAATGTTCTTTACCAGGACACGCCATGTACTCTACTCTTAACACTAACAACATGTGAATTGTCAGGGCGAGTGCAAACCATAGCATACATAAAGCTACCTACAACACTCGAATATGGAACACTAGACATCTGTTCCATCTCCTTGTCTGTTTTTGGTGACATGTCTGCAGACAACTTGAAATGGGAAGCAAAAGGAATAGACACAGATTTAGCACCTATCATATTAAATCTCTTGAGGACCTTCTCAATATAGGACCGTTGGGACAACATCAGCTTTCCAACCCTTCTATCTCGAGTAATCTCCATCCCCAATATCCTTTTTGCAGCACCTAAATCCTTCATCTCAAACTCCTCACCTAGTTACTTCTTCAATCGGGTAATATGTGACATGCTTTTAGCAGCAATAAGCATGTCATCCACATATAATGACAAATATACACTAGAACCGTCTTCAAGATTTTTGTAATACACACAACTATCATATGCACTTCAATAAAATGCATTTTGAATCATGAATGTATGGAATCTTTTATACCACTGCCTAGGCGACTGTTTCAGACCATATAATGATTTCTTAAGCAAGCAAACATGATTTTTCTTATCCCGAGTAATGAATCCCTTGGGTTGACTTATATAAATCTGCTCATCCAACTCACCATGCAAGAATGCAGTTTTCACATCTAATTGCTCTAGTTCTAAGTCATGAAAAGCCACCAAAGCTAGTAAGACCCTGATAGAGCTATGCTTTACCACTGGAGAGAACACTTCATTGTAATCTATCCCCTCCCTCTGTGAAAAACCTTTAGCTACTAATCTTGCCTTGTACTTTGATGCTTCAACCCCTGGACTGCCCTCTTTTCTTTTGAAAATCCATTTGCAGCCTAGTACCTTCTGTCCCTTTGGCAATGGAACAAACTTCCATGTTTGATTCTTATGAAGAGACTCAATCTCTTCACTCATAGCACCAACCCACTGATCTGCTTCTGGACTAGAAATAGCTTCTTTATAGCTATTAGGCTCAAGCACATCAATGGTCTCTGCAACAGACAGAGCAAACTCCACAAAATTAGCATATCCAAGAAAATTACCATCAGCTACGTTTGCAAACCTTTGTGGTGGATTGATCACTCTCTTCTCTCTTCCTGTTGCAACGTTATAGGGTTGTTGCGCAGGTGCATCAACATTATCGTCTTGATCAATATTTTGCACCTCCTCCACTTCCTCTACTTTAGAACTACTGGGTTGAGATAGTGGAGATTCAATTCTAGCTCTATACGGTCACTGACACCACGATCTGTTTCTGCTATTGCCTTCACCCTCTGATTGTCCAGTGAGGCAGATTCATTGAATGTTACATCCCTACTGATAATTAGCCCTAGAGTCTTTTCATCTTTGCACCAACCTATAACCTTTCACTCCAGTTGCATACCCTAGAAATATGCCCTTCTTTGCCCTCGGCTCAAGTTTTCCATCCCTCACATGAGCATAAGCAGGACAACCAAATATCCTTAAATTTGAATAATCAGCAGGCCAACCGGACCATACCTCAAAAGGAGTTTTGAACTCAATAGCTGTGGATGGAGATCTATTGACCAAATAACAAGTTGTATTGATTGCTTCAGCCCAAAAATCTTTGCTAACACATGCGTGTGAAATCATGCTTCGTTCTCTATCACAAAGTGTTCTATTCATACGTTCTGCAACACCATTTTGTTGTGGTGTTCCGACGCAAGTGCGGTGTCTCACTATGCCCTCCCTGCTGCAGAAATTATCGAACTCAGAATTGTAAAATTCCAATCCATTGTCAGTTCGAAGACGCTTAACTTTTCTTTCCGTTTGCCTCTCAACCATCATCTTCCAATTAACAAATGTCGAAAATGCCTCATCTTTTGTTTTCAGAAAATACACCCACACCATCCTTGAGTAATCATCAATCAAAGTCATAAAATACCTAGCACCACTCTTGGAGGGAACTCTGTTTGGACCCTACAAGTCAGAGTGTATATAATCTAACTTGTCTCTGTTCTTGTGCTCGGCCTTCTTGATGAACATTACCCTTATCTGTTTACCAAACACACAATGCTCACAAAAATTTAAAACTTGATTTTTGTACCCATTCAGCAAATTCTGCTTACTCAACAAAGACAATCCATTATCACTCATATGGCAAAGTCGCAAGTGCCACAACTGAGACTGATTCAGATCACTTTTCCCAGAAGCTACAACAGCTTCCCTTTCAACTGCGCTGGCCTGAAGATGATGCAATTTAGAATGTAGTTTACCCTTCATGAGTACCATGGAGCCTTTACACACTTTAAGTGTTCCATTCTCGGAGTGAAATTTATACCCTTGATCATCCAAAGTCAAAAGAGAAATCAAATTTCTCTTTATCTGAGGAACATGCCAACACTCAATGTTTCTGATAATTCCGTCGAACATTCTCAATTTGATGTTACCAACCCCCTCTACTGGTAATGGATTATCATCTCCCATATAGACAGTCCCACTCATTTATTTGTAAGTTACAAACCAATTCTTGTGTGGACACATGTGGAAAGTAGCACCAGAATCAAGAACCCAAGAATTTTGCCCATGACTAGAACTCACAGCACAAACTTCCCCTACATAGTCGCTATCATCAGAATTATTGCAGTGTCAACAATATTTGCCGAATTATCTATTTTCTGCTTCTCTCTTTTCTCCTTCAGCTTAGGACAGTCTCTCTTGTAGTGACCTTGCTCCCCGCACTCATAACAATGTTGCTTCCTTGCTCTAGACTTTGATCTTGCGGTTGAATTTTTCCTGTTAAAGTCCTTTTGTTGTGTTCTTCCTCTAATCACAAGACCAACGAACTAAGTTCAGAATACACACACACACTCAAGCGCTCTCTTCTTTCTCTGTTACTTGTGCTAACTGTTGGTCTAGCCGGCTGAAAGCCAAGGCTAGACAGTGGAATCTCACTTGCTTTACATTCTGCACTTTGCTTCTCTAACTGGTATGTCTCCAGTTCAATTCTGAAACTCAAACTCTATGTGTTCCATGTTTTGCACTAGTTATGCATGATAAAAGAAAATTGTAAGAGTTTCTGATAAAGAGTTGAAACCGACAACTCATATATCTATTATGAAATTCTTCTTGATGTCATTCATGAAAATTCTCTTTCTTTGCCTTTCTCTTCGTTTCTGAAAAGATATATGAAACTCAAATAGATAAATATATAAACTTTCTCGAAACAATCATTGTAAACTTTCCAAAGCATTTTCTTTTCTTTTCTTTTTTGGGGAGTTACCATTGATTCTGACATTCATTCTGATTCTGAGTCTGAAAATGTCACCACATGATCAGTATGGTGGACGATCCCAGCCCGATCACCTGGACCCCATTACTGTAGTGCCTCACAGTTCAAGGTTCTAGCATGCTCGCGTTCGTGGGTGAATTGAGGTGTAATAAGGGTGAATTGTGGTGTAATAAGGGTGATCTGTGAATGTGATTATTGTGATATGGTGGGATCGGGTTGCAGGCCGCAACACTTTTATTTATATTCCAATGTTTATGTTAATAAGAGGAAATAATGGGAGGGAGGTGTACGGTGGGATTGCGTTGCACGCCGGAACAACCTATGTGCTTATACTTTTCCTTGACTATGTTAGCTGTACGGTAGTCTTAAATTGCACTTAAGGATTGGTAGTAGCTGAACACTGATGAAATGCTTCGAGAACTGCATTCCCTCCTTGCAAGTTACTGCTCTATTTTATCCTGTCTTTCTGTCTACTTTTATTATATACTGCATGCAGGTTATATTGTGATTGCCCCGCCATAGCCTGTCACTCCTTCGTCGAGGTTAGGCTCAGCACTTACCAGTACATGGGGTCGGTTGTACTGATACTGCACTCTGCACTTCCTGTACAGATTTTGGAGCCGGTTCGAGCTGATCGAGAGGTTGGCTACAGGATTTGTCAGCTAGGAGACCCAAGGTAGACCTGCTGGCGTCCGCAGGCCCTGGCGTCCCCTTCTATACCTTATACTTTATTGTTTTCTTTATTTCGCAAACATCTGTATTTTCTTTCGGACAAATACTTGTAGTAAAATCTTAGAATGTTCGTGAATTGTGACTCTGGATTTTGGGTAGTAATCGTATATAATCAAAGTTGTTATTTATTTACTTCCGCGTTAGTTTCGACTTGTTTTAGCTTGCTTGTTGTTAATCACTGAAACGTAAAGGACTTGGCTAATAAATCTCTAACGTTGGCTTGCCTGGAAGTGTGATGCTAGGCACCATCACGTTCCAGATGGTGGGAATTTCGGGTCGTGACATCTTCAAACTATATTCCAAAGCTAAGGAACAATTATTTTTGTAATATAAATCGTCACTTCACTATTTTACACAAATAAATAAATGGTTTTCGACTTTTATTTATTTACCGGTGGTGTCTCAATGTTTTACTAGCAACAAAAAGTTATGTCAAAAACAAAATATAAAGTCTTAAAGGACAGTTCAGTGCATGGAGCATCACGCGTCCTCGCAAGGTCCGGGGAAGGACCGCACCTTAAAGGGGTATAATATAGACAATCTACCTTGATGCAAATATTAGTGACTGATTTCACGACTCAAACCCCTGATCTATAGGTCACATAGAGACAATTTTACTGTTACTCCAAATCACTCCTTTAATAATTCCGAAGCCTTACAATCTTTGAAGAAAAAAAAAAGGCAATTTCTAGACGTATTTCAGGTGGCTAATATAATTCAACTTTCTCCAAAAATAATTCTGCTGTGACATTTCCCCTAAATTATTTTCATTGAAAGGTGATAACACGAAAATATAGGATCCCACCACTTTGCAAAATCTTTGAAGAAAGCACAACTTTAGAAGCTAGAAGCATCTAACATAAGGAAAAAAACAAAATAAAGAAATCGAAAGCTTCACAAAGAATAAACAATCAAACAAATCCTTAAGCTAGTGACGTTATAGACACTCCTATAACACTAATAAATAAATAAAAGAAAATTTAAGTTATGCGTATAAAACAGTTAAATAATTTAAGTTACTTATAATTATGACTTTTGGTTACAGGTTCAACTGAATCGATAACTTTCGTTACGAAGTAAGAATTATAAACCTATTAAAATCTCAATAAGTATTAGCTTTGAACTCAAAAATTTTAATAGTACAATGAGCCCAATACTAAAAGAAACTAAAAAGCTAAATCCATTAATTTAAGTTTTGAATCTACGCTTATTTACAAGTAAAATTTTCAGATACTTATTAACTAGTAATTTGGTAAAGATCATAACTCCTACTATCACATGTTACACTGTTTATAACGTAAAAAATATTATACTGTCAGCGTACATAACTTGAATCATAAAATTATGGAGAAAGGTGAGCAAAAGGGAAACTTATGAGATAAAAAGGGGTTTGATTAAACATACTAGAGAAATAGAGGTCCTTTTCGGCAGAACATGGTTAAGTCAATAATAAAGTAAAGAACACAGCATCTTGGATAAGCAACTTTTCTTGTCCACGTCTTCTCTTCTTGCTCAAGCAAACAAGATGAGAAAGGTACAACGACTACTATTTAAAGTATTTCTTGTTTGCCCCTCAAAGTAGAATTTATTACACTCCTACCCTTTGACTGGTCCAAATTTGGTTGCCATGCCCCTCAAGTAACATCATCCTTAAAATATACTTAGTAGGCGTTTGGACATAAGAGTTATACAATACCAGAAATTGGTAAAAAAAAATTTCAAGTGAAATTGGTATTTGAAATTTAGAGTTGTATTTGGACATAAATTTCAGTTTGGGTTGTTTTTGAAGTTTTATGAGTGATTTGAGTGAAAATTTTAAAAAACAGCTTTTTGGAGTTTTTCAAATTTTCGAAATTTCCAAAATGCATCTTCAAGTGAAATTGAAAAAATTTATGAACAAACGTTGATTTCGAAAAAAAGTAAAATTATTTTGAAAAAAAGGAAAAAAGAAATTATGTCCAAACGGGCTCTTAGAATATAGTAATAGTGCAATTATTATGACAATGGGAAAGATCCTAGGTCAAACACTTTTTTTTTTTTTTTGGAGAAATTAATAATTGTAAATAAAATTGGGCAACAATTGATCTCTTTAGATAAAGTTTTAAAGATTTATCCTTTTAACTTTAAAAGAATCTGAAACCTAACGTCGACAGTTACCAACACATGACATGTGAAGGAAAATGTAATAGTCATATTGGTACAAGCAGCTCTAGTAAGATTTCAAATTAAAATTTTTGAACCCAAATGTTTATTCTCTTTTATTCATACTCAAGACTCGAACCCAATACCTTTGATTAAGGATAGATAATTGATCGTATGTATCCCACCACATCATTTGATGATAAAGTAAATTCCTTTTAAAAATACAAATTAGATTCGGAGCAAGTTTTCGAACTCATTTAACTCTTTTATAGGATGAATAGTACCCATTAAGCTTGCCTTAAACCCAAAGAAAATGGGAGAAGTATACAAACATTTCATTTTTTGAGCTGCTATTTAGCGATTAGTCAATACTTATTTTGTCCAAAATTGAACTAAAAATCTTAATTTTAGAATAATTCAAGACATTTGTGTCTCAATAATTGAACTAGAAAACTAAAATTCAAGACGCAATGACTAATTCCTAGTAATAGCCCTTTAAATGACTACTCGGTGTCATTTCTACCAAGAAAACTGTGAAAATAGCACGGACTAGCCAGTTTTCGGACTGGTTATAGAAAATAGCCAGCGTTTGCGAAGTCATTGAAAAATAGCCACTATTTTGTTGCAACACGAAAAGTTCCAGCATAATATGCTGGAGATTGGTGCACCTGTGTATGAACTTCCAGCATATTATGCTGGAACTCCAACACACGGAAAGTTCCAACATAATATACTGGAGATTGGAGCACATGTGTATGAACTTCCAGCATACTATGCTAGACCAATATATTATGCTGGAACTCCAATATATTATGCTGGAAGTCCAGTATATTATACTGGAATATTTTCGGATTTTGAACCGTATTTTTGTTTAGATTTATCTTTACGTGAAAAGTGACTAAATTTTGATTACTTGTAAAACTATGGCTATTTTTTAATTACTACTTGTAAATCTAGCTATTTTTAAATTTTACCCAAGAAAACTCTCATTAAGGCCAAATGGTTATCAACTTGTTATTCAAAAAGAGTGGGCCTATGAGTGCTCAGCTGTTGTCAAATGGGCCAATTGCTTTCCCAAGGATATTCAAGTTGCACAATAAATCTTGATCGTATTATCCAAAACCTATGGTGAAAATGAATTTTGCTCTAGTAATTGAAATACTTTTTTCCTAGTAGTATTCGGAATCAATATTTTAAAATTCATTTAGTTTTCCACTTGAGTGAAAAAAATGTTATATCACAGAGCATATATAATTTTTCATCTATCCATGGATCTTCATTTCCTGAAGAATGTTCAAAATTATATATATATATTTATAAGAAATAATATTTGACCTATATATATAATATAATATCTGATGAAAGGTGTCCAACTCACCCTTTGCCAATATGAATCAATATTTTAGCTATTTTCTCATATAATTTCTCATCCTTTAAAACAACACCCAAACATCAATTAATAGATTGTCGAATAGGTTTGGACATCGGAAGTCTGATATCAAGTCAAACGAGATATGTTTATTGGGTTTTTTCTCCATAAAATTTTCAGGATATTAATGTCTTACAAATTATTTGAAGATGACATTTTAGCTGTAGCATTCAACAGTGTGAAAATTACACATTTCTCATCATTACAGTATAGAAGTATTTCTCACTTCTCTCATATTGATGAACCTATTACCGCAAAGACTATGAGTTTAGACATAGAGAGACTTCTGAATGATTGTGGAATATAATCTAACAGCAAATCATGGTCATTGTTTACCTTGAAAAATGTAAGTAACAATTAAAGATAATTTGTGGTTTTAAAGATATGTGATATTTTCTAATATTAGTGATTATACAAATAATATTAAGCTTAAGTAAGAAGAAAAGTTGAACCAAATCAGTGTTGCTGGAGCAATAGAGGCCTCGAGCTCGGTTATTCCAGGGACCTCGAGGTCAGCTTAGAACAATAAAGTAAAGACAATAAATCTGAAGAATAATTGTTGAGCACGTTAAACAAGAAAGATAGAGCTGAATGTTCTATTGCACAGAATAATATCAGATGATCCTTACAAAAATGACTGGGGTCCCCTTTATGCAGGAGGAGAAAACCCCAATATAGTACATTCCTAATTGTAGTAAAGAATTCTATTGGTACAGGTGTATAACAGCCTAGTACGGACCTGTACCATTTCGTACAAATCCCCTGGTCCACGTGTTCTTGAGGAATTCCCGCTCTTTCTTGATTGACTTCGAGATTGTGCTGCCCTCGATGTAGGTCATGCCAAGCCTTCGATCAGCTTCCTCAAGGTAGGTGTCCTTTAGCCGGATCTGACCTCCACTTCAAGTCTCCCGGACGCAGACCTATAGCCCGATTTAAGACTTCAAAATCATGCTCCTCGATTTTGACCGCATACAGATAGTCCCCGCGTTTCTTAGAATAAGATGATAAGAAACGATTTGAACCTCGATTTTCCCGAGCCTCTCGCAATGACGTCATGCTCATGACGTAGGCGCTTGAAGTGACCGAAATGTCCCGTCGGTTCATTTCCCCAAAAAATATTGAATGCATGCCAGCATTGGTCGGCCATTAATGCCGGCGAGCCGTCATTGGCTTTTCATAAATAGGGGGTTACTTGGCTGAACAAAAACTACACTCATTCCTTCTTCATCAACTTTTAGCCCTTTCCCATCTCTATCTCTTCCTCACCTATTTTTATTGTTCAAATCTGTCATCACAAGGTCACATGGCAGCAACTTTACCAGTACGCCAAGGCTCCCTTTTTTAAAGCTTTGGCTCGAAACAATGAGAGAAGAGCACCAAATTTTTCCCGTGTCAGAAGATATGCGAACTTTATACTACTGCTAATCTCTCTTAACTTCAACCTGGTGTGGCGCCTCATCAACCTTACCAGTTACACCAAGGCTCCCCCTTTTAAAGCTTTGGCTTGAAACAATGAGAGAAGGGCACCGAATTCTTCCCGTATCGGAAGATATGCGAACTTTACACTGATGCTCATCTCCCTTAACTTCAACCTGGTGTGGTGCTTCATTCCTTTTGATTTTCATGGAATGAGGTGGCACTATCATCTACTAACTTTTGCATCCCGCGCCGGAACAGAGTTTCGAGGATGAATACTCTTGGATTGTTGCTCGCGCATCTTGCAACCGCTTTTGTCTTTTTGTTCTTTCTTGATGTATTATGGCCCAAAACTTCAACGGAACGCTCAATATCGGCTACTGAAGATATAATCACATTTATCGAGGGCCATCTGCCAAATGTTTCCAAAGATCGGAAATGGTATCCCCGAGAAGAGGATTTTCGAAGATGATGCTCTCGAGATCATGGCCTTAAGAGTGAATTAGGATCTTTAGCTTTTGTTTTTGCTTCTTTGTTCCTGTGTAAGTATCCTTTGTGGGTGCCATAGTTATACTTTGTAATCATTTCTTTGAAATATAAAAGGATCTTTTTGTATCCCTTTCGGGTCATGCTGAATTTTATTCTGTCTTTATTCGTAAAAGACTCGATTTTATGATTTCAATGACTATCCCCAATATCGAGCTTAGGACATAATAAACCCTTAGGTTTTTAATCGATCAATACAATACACCTCGAGGTTTTTGTTAATCCTCGAGCCGAGCTTGAAGGTGAACTTGGAACGTCGGGATTCTCGAGCTCGAGTTAGCTGAGAGCAAGATCTCGAAATGAAGATAATCCTTAGACCTTTTCGTGGTCCTCGAGTGAGAATTTGCTCGAACTCGGATAGCCCTCGGGCTTAGTAATCGAGCGAGTGTTTGCTCGAACTTGAAATAAAGATAGCCCTTAGGCTTTATAGATAATTCCCGAGTGAGAATTTGCTCGAACTCGGGTAGCCCTTGGGCTTAATAGTCGAGTGAGTGTTTGCTCGAACTCGAAATAGATCTAGACTTTAGGCTTTATAGATAGTCCCCGAGTGAGAATTTGCTCGAACTCGGGTAGCCCTTGGGCTTAGTAGTCAAGTGAGTGTTTGCTCAAACTCGACTTGTAGGCTGTTCTTAATGGTTTTTTGACAAATTAATTCCCGATGCCTTGGTCCTGATGCCAATATCATGACATAAGCGGTTGAAGTGACTGAAAAGTTGTTTTTTGTACGATTCCCAAAATCATTAATTGGATGCGGCTGATGGTCGGCCTTTTGGCTTCCTCAGCACGCTTGAATGATCTTTATAAATAGATAGATCCCACAACCTTACAAACTTTATTCCCACATTGCTTTCAAAATCTTATTTAGCCTTTTTCAATTTCCTTGAGCTCTCCCTTCTCTTCACTAACAACATTTTTCATCTTCTTGGATCTACCGCATAGTGATGGCTAAAACTTCTAATTCTCTTCCTCAAAAGGAAAAAGCTCCTTCATCTTCTCGATTGACCAAGAGTAAACCGGTAGTGCCACCTCGTATTGAGGAATGCATCCCCCCCTCGATGTGAGATAACATCCGATTTCAAAATCGAAAAATCTGTTTCCACACCAGGCCGATGCGAGCCCATGTCTCGATATATTTATTTGGTGACCAAGGCCGAGCTCAAGCAAGTAAAGGAGGATTGCAAATGGGACAATAAGGAAGTAGCTATTCCTTCCTCGGAGGAAGATATCACCACATATAAAGCGGGGTACTTGAGCGTATATACTTACCCATTTACATTGGGCCCTGCTATTCCAGCTCTGGGTCCCATAGACCCAGTTATCCTCGACTTTTGCCAACGATACCGAGTGACGCTCGGCCAGATCTACCCCTCCTTCTGGCAAATTGTTTACTTAATCAGGTTCTTTTCGAACCAAATCGAGGGGATGTCTTTTACCTTCGATCATCTAATCAGATTGTACAGTCCCCGACTTTATCGTGGGGGCTTGCTAAAATTGCAACGCCGATCTTTAAAATCCCTTTTCTCTAGTATCGATGAGGACAAAGACCGTGGGTGGATGAGCTGGTTTGTCCGAGTCAAGACCTCCGATCTGATTCCTGCTGATTGGATGCCGTTCCTCGAGGAATGGAACATGAAACATGAGTATACCCTGCTTTTTTTTCTTTTCTCCAACTTTATATTTTTCGTTGATCTAACCTCTTTACGATGGTGTAGCCACTGCTTTGTTTCCCGGTGGGGTCCCGGACCTCGAGGGTGTGTTCGTAAGCTGGCCTCTGCTTCCTCTTACTCGGAGCATTGCTGGTGAGATCTGGCCAAGGGTCGATGGGAGGCAAAAAACCATGGTGAGTTCTCTTGTTCATTTTTCAGTGTTTCTATTATGGGATACTGATCTCGATTTCACATAGGTCTTGGGGACGCCGTTGAATTGAGGCCGGCCCCAGCTGGTGAAGTGGAGGCTCTGAAGCCTCCCAAAGAAAGAAAAAGGATGAGAGAGTCATCTGAAAATTCCCCGAATCCAAAGAAAAGCTTGGCTCGAAGGCCTAAGGCCGATGCAGCGGCCTTATCTCCGGAAATGGCCCAACGCCTTTGGGACCAGGAGGAAGAAGAAGATGATGATTGCCTGCTGATAAACCGTAAAATAAAGAATGTTGATGCTTCGAAGCCCACCGAACCAGTAGCGGTTGATGTGGCTCATTCTAGAGCCGAAGAAATCTCCAAAGGGAGTTCAAACAAAATCCCCAAACCATCATCCAGAAAGAAGGCGCCTCGCTCAGGAGATCATTATGAGGGTGAGGCCGAACGACCCGACCCCGAGCCTCTTCAAATAAAAGAGAATACCCCAAGTGGATCTCTCGGGGTGATCAACGTGGATGATTCTCCTCCTGGCCCCGAGTCCTCCGAGGGACAAATCTAGAAGGCTCTGAATATGAGGTCGTCTGAGGTGGAAGCAAGTCATGAAGGGAGCGACATCTTTCAAGAATGTCTCGCAAGTCTTGAAGATGGCCCCGACCCCGACGCTTCTTTCATTTTTGACGAGGCTCGTAAACTCTTTAAACAAGTGAGTTTTCCGTTTTTATGCATGCGCCTTTGTTTTAGCTGTTCTGAATCTATCTTTCCTTCTTTTTCATAAAGGCTGTGGTGCTCCATAAAAGGGCATTTTCCAAGTCCCGAGACGATCTTGATCGATGCGAGGCCGAGCTTAAGAAGATTTTGGAAGAGAGGGATGCCGTCAAAGCCTTATATGCTAAGAAAGAGGTGGAGATCTATGATCTTCGAGTCGAGCTGACGCAGGCGTGCCAAGGTCGAGCCGAATATGTTGAGAAGGTAATACAACTTCCCAGGATTTGTTACGTACTTGTTTTATTTTGGCGGCTGGCACTTTTAATTTCATAGTTCCATCAAAAGGCCGAATTGGAGGTGCAGCTTCGGGAGGAGCTTAAGACGAAAGAAGCCGAGGCCCTAAGGTGGAGGCAGGGTATGGACAATCTCGACTCTGAGAAGGAAACTTTAAAAGAGCAGTTAGCTTTGCTCGAACGCCAGCTTCGAGGTACGAAGGAGGAGAGCCTAGCTCGGGGCCTTGAAATCGAGGAGCTTAAAGTCAGATCTGCTGCAGAGCTGGCCAAGGCCAAATCTGATGCTATGGCAATTATGAATTTTTATCGAGCCGATGTCGAAGCAGCTAATGCTCGGGAAAAGGAGATTTCTTCTACGGCGGAGGCTAAGTTATCAAGTGCCCTTGACCATGCTAGGCGACAAGCCCGGAGGATGACCCTCGAGGAGATACATGCTCGCAGCTTCAATCTTTCAACTGATATTGAGCGGAGAAGATTTTGGAAGAAGAAGCGGCCGCTCTACTTTCCGATGAAGATGATTCAACCAGTATCTCCGAGAGTGAAGGAGATGGGGATGAAGTCCCCGAGGGCGAGGCTCCCGGAGGTATGACTCCTGAAGATGCAGCTGCTAAGGATGTGACCCCGAAGTAGTTTTAGGTTACTTTATTTTGTTTCCTTGTAAGCATCTCTTGTGTAAATATTTCCTGTAATCGTCTTTTGGAGATACGGGGGGAATTTTTTGTTCTGTATTTTACATTGCCTTTTTTCAATATTGCCTTTATTTATGGAAAGCTTCGTTTGAATGATTAGTCCGAGGATTGGTTCGAGGTACTATAAACCCGTAGATCTTTATCGATAGGTATAATAATTTTTTAGCTGAGTTTAAATCAATTCGTTGTGAGCTCGGGATACTGTGAACCTCGAGTCTGGATCGAAATGAAAGCGGAGTCTCAAACTATAGGTTTTAGGCCCTTAGGCTCTTATGTATCAGCCCTTAGGCTCTTTTGAGTTCGCCCTTGGGCTCTTATAAATTGTCCCTTAGGCTCTTTAAGTTGGCCCTTGGGCTTTTAGAATGGCTAGATAATTTTTCCCTCATTTCGTCTTAAAAGACTTAGTTAAATTTTAATTATGCCTTAGCATGCGTTTTTGCACCCGTAGGTTTTTCGAAGGTCCAACATGTTGGAACCTCATTAGTGATTTGTTTGTGTAAACATAATCGAACACCTCTTGAGTTATTTCCGAGGGCCGATGTTATCAAAACCCTTAGAATTTTTGAGGGCTGAATTTATCGAAGCCCTTTGTATTTTGCTTTTGCCGAGGGTAGCCTGATTTAACCGGTTTTTACAAAGTGTTTGAAGGCCTTTAATTTATAGAGGAAGTCGAACGTCTCTGTGCCGCATTATTTGGCCGTAGCCTTTATATGACCGTAGTCTTTAGTATGGCCGTAGCTTTCGGGTTCGTCACTTGGACTTGTTTCCCGATAACTTTCCGAACTTATTCGAGAAGTTAGTCCCCCGAGAATATTGGCCTTGGCCTTTGTTTCGAAGGGGTGCCTCTTTGAGGTCTTATAATTTTGGATTTTCGATGACAGTCCCCGAGTATTCGGGGTGCTTCTATGTTTTGGCTCTTAAGCCGTTTCCCGTAGATTGTAAGTGTAGAGCTCGTATGAGACACAAAGTATCTTTGATGTAACCAGAATGGTTTCTTTAAATAGTTGATACATACGTACATGTTTTGCCGTCGGGGCTCGACTATTCTATACGGGCACGGTTCGTTTGACCGTTTGTCCCATTACAAAGTTCTCCTATCAAGACCCTCTCAGGCGTGAAGTGTCTTTCCCAAAAGTGTAACCTCCGAGGGTGATGCCCCCCAGTTATCCAAGGTTGATTAAAAAGAAACCTTGGATACTATTGAGTTTTCCTTAGGCAGCACATAGTTGTTGCCTCGTTAAAAACCATGCCGGTAAAATCCATTTGGGACAAAACCCGAGCCAAGGGAAAAAGAGTGCAATGCATGCTTTAAAACCTAAGGCATTCGAGTAAAAAGGGTGTCTTCAAGATCATGCGCCTTTGAGAGCTTCCTTCATGCCGGGCTTGAAAAATCCTTTTCCAACGATTCCGAGGGCTCAATGCGGTCCTATCTTGCTATCCGTGATCGTAATATCTTTGAAAGACTCGACCTAGTCGGGTACGATTATGATGCCTCGATCCGACACCATGAAGCCGGGAAACTTACCCCTGCTAACCCCGAAGGTACGTTTCTCCGAATTGAAACGTTGGTTATTTCCTAAAAATGAATTAAAGTGGTCCTCTGCGCACAGGGACTTGACCAATCATATTATCAATATAAGCTTTCATTATTTACCTGTTTATTCTTCGAGCGGAATCCCTGTCATATTTAAACGGGGCAAAGCAATGTGATCTATATTATCAATAAAAAACTAAATGAGTTTTTTCCTGAGTGCGGGGATTA
This sequence comes from Nicotiana attenuata, assembly GCF_001879085.1. NCBI lineage: Eukaryota > Viridiplantae > Streptophyta > Magnoliopsida > Solanales > Solanaceae > Nicotiana > Nicotiana attenuata. The sequence goes on from NW_017672947.1 coordinate 98,706, forward strand.
GTCCCGTTCCCAGGTGTACCTTTCTCTTAACCGGTCGACTTGATAGCATCGGGCTTCTTGGGAACAACGAAGTTTCGAGGATCTAGGGAATTCCTTTCTTCGCCTTCGGTTACCTGTTATTCTGCTTCCGTCGAGGCTCGGAGCTATGACTACTATTTAGCCACCTGCTTATCTTTGGAGTTCGATGTCTCCAAGGTCAAGGGTTTCGGTATCGGTACCACTTCCTCGATTGCGAACATCTCTTTTGCAGCATGCTGTTCTCCACGGACTTTTTTCGCTCCTTCTTCTGTCGGGAACTTCATCATCTGATGGAGAGTCGAAGCCACTGCCCTCATATTGTGTATCCATGGCCTCCCGAGGAGTGCGTTATACCTCATGTCACCTTCGATGACATGGAACCTGGTGTCTCGTATGGTCCCGACCATGTTTACTAGCAAGATAATTTCTCCCTTCATTGTTTCACTTGCCATGTTGAAGCCATTCAGCATCCGGGATGCAGGTACAATCTGATCTTGCAGGCCAAGTTATTTCACGACCCTCGATCTGATTATATTCGTCGAGCTACCTAGATCCACTAAAATATGTTTAACCTGGATTTTATTTAAAAGGATAGAGATTACCAGGGCGTCGTTGTGAGGCTGGGACACGTCTTCTGCTTCCTCGTCGCAGAATGATAGAGCGCCTTCGGGCACATAGCTCCGAGTCCGCTTTTCCTTTGTGATGGATACTTTAGTACATTTGAATATAGGTCCCTGTGGGACGTCGGCTCCATCGATGATCATGTGAATGACATATTGAGGTTCTTCGGGTTCATTCTTCCTGTTTGCTTCTCTTTCTCGGAAATGGTTTTTGGCTCGGTCACTGAGAAATTCACGAAGGTGCCCCTTGTTGAATAGTCGGGCTACCTCCTCTCTAAGCTGTCTGCAATCCTCGGTCTTATGCCCGTGAGTACCATGATACGTACACATTAAGTTAGGGTTTCTCTGAGAAGGATCTGTCTGTATGGGCTTGAGCCATCTAGTATCTTTAATTTTTCCAATGGCTGAGACGATACTTGAGGCGTCGACACTGAAGTTGTATTCCCATATTCTGGGTGCCTCCACTGGTCCCGAGCGCCCGTCGGACCCAATTTTGCTTATAAGTCCCCGGGAGCTTTGGACTCGATCTACTCTTCGATCATTCCGAGGTGCATTACTGTTGGCCCAAGTAAAGCTGTAGTTTTGAAGATTGACAAAAGAACTCAGACATGGACCAAGTCCATCTGGTGAATCACAGTCATGATCAACCCAAACATGTGTGACACAGGTGAAGGAGATAAATCTAACTTATCAGAAGTAATATCTCCTGAACTGATCGAAAAGGTTGCATATTGGATAAGGAAAGAAAGACTCCTTACACGAAGAGTACTCAGTTTAGAAAGAGGATAGTGTTAGAGTATGAGATCAACTAGAACTCTTCTACCATAGAAGAGTAGCGTCTGCATTCCAGTCAATCTCTAATTACTAACCCATTAAATATCAGTGTTGTTCTCTTTTACAGGTAATGCACATAAGCAGAAGTTAAACGTGAATTGAGAGCAAAATACCAAGGCAATTTTGCAAGCAATTTATGTGTGATTCAAGCGTACAATCCTGAAGCTACTTGAACCAGATAGAAGAACCAGTTCCAAGTGTCTATCTTTTATTCTAGTTCAATTGTAGTAGGTGATTTTACATTGTACCTTTCAGCTTTTATAGAAGCAATTGTATTATGTACTTAGAGTGTTCAAGTTAGAGTTAACTTGAAGTTGTCGCAACAGTTGAGGCTGTGTGCCACAACGGGATTAGAGTTAATCCTAGGTTTACAAAGAGTTTTTGTAAATGCAGTTTTGGCTCAGTATTTTTAGTGGAAAGTTTGGGAANGCGTCGCCACACGACTACCTACTTACTATGATATATATATATATATATATATATATATATATAAGTGGTCGGCGTGCCACACGATCCTATTTCATAATATATATATATATATAATGATTTTCCGGCAAGGGAAACAAGTATCAATTCAACCATCCCGGCAAGGGAGTAATTATATCTCTTCCTCTTTCGTTCATTTCCCTACGTCCTAATCATGTCATAATTCGAGCCAACGCTCCAAGGAGTTTACAAATCATATTTTCTCTTCATATCGTTCACATTATATCGAATCCATCAATTAAACAAGGAGAAGTCACTACGGAATCCCACATAAGCACAAGTAAGGACTCACGGTCATGCTAGACACCGGTGTATAGATACTCGTCACCATGCCTATACACCGTACTCAACATTTAGCAATTAGCAAATAATACTCTAATCCTATTCCCTCAAGCCAAAGTTAGATCAAACACTTACCTCGGTCCAAAGAATAGCAATCAATCCTCAAATACCGCCTTTCCTCTATAATCCGACTCCGAAACAATGATATCTAGGCATAGTCAATTCAATAATATCAATAAAAACTCGAAAACAAAATCCCATAGCCTAAAAATGAGTTTCCTAACATTCTTCCAAAAATTCCAAATTTAGACACCAGGCCCACATGGTCCAAACACGAGGCTCGGACCAAAACCCAATCACCCATAACCCCACGAGTTCAAATATATAATTTGTTTTAAGATTCGACCCCAAATTGAGGTTGAATCACCCAAAATTCTCAAAACCCTAACTCTACCCAAAACTCCTAATTTCTACTTTGATTTCATGATTTAGGGCTAGAAATTTAGTAATTAATAGAGGAAATTGAAGAAAACAAGTTGAACAATTCTTACCCAAGAAGTTTTGATGAAAGGGAGCTTCAATGGACGCCTAAGTGCTTGGAGAAGAAAGGAGTTCGTGTATTTTTATTAAAATCCCGAGCTACTGTTCTGTTTTTAACTTATAAATTTGCTGGGCAAAATTGCCCTTCGCGTTCGTGGGAGAGGGGCCGCGTTCGCGAAGGGTAAACTGGGTAAGCTATCGCGATCGAGTGGAGACAGACGCGAACGCGTAGCAGGAAACTGCTAGGGTCCAGGAACTGTTATACGCGAACGCGATAGGGGAAACGCGAATGCGGTGAAGGGAGTCTGGCAAGCTACGCAAACGCGGTCAAGTGTCCGCGAACGCGAAGAAGAAAAAGGGCTAAGCCCTCAGGGTTAGATGACTCTACGCGAACGCGAGGCGAGGGATGCGAACGTGATGAAGTAGAAGGCTAAAGCTACGCGAACGCGGAAGAGACCACGCGAACGCGTAGAAGAAAACACCTGCAACAGCTGAAACCAAAAAAAACCTGCTACATTTCCTAAGTGTAAAAACACCCCGAACCACCTCCAATTCACTCCCGAGCCCTCGGGGCTCCTAACCAATCACACACACTAACTCAATAACATCCTACGAACTTATTCGAGCGATCAAATCGCCAAAATAACATCAAAAATCATTGACTCAAGCCTCAAGATCATCATTTTCATTTCAAACTTCATAACTTCAAATTTTAGAACACGTCAAATGACGTCCGATTTCGACCAAACTTTACAGAAAGCGCTTAACTCATATTTAAGACTTGTACCGGGCGTCGGAACCAAAATACGAGCACGATACCATAGTCTTTTAATCAATTTTCCTTTCCATTTTCTTTAATAATTTCAGAAAAACAATTTCACAGAAAAATTCATTTCTCGGGCTCTCGACCCCGAAATTCGACTCCGGGCATATGCCCGAGTCTCATATTTTTCTACGGACCCTCCGGGACCGTCAAATCACTGGTCCGGGTCTGTTTACCAAAAATGTTGACCAAAGTCAACTTTAATCATAATAATATCAAAATTCATTTTACACAGAATTCATATTTAAGCTTTCCGGCTACGCGCTCGGACTGCGCACGTAAATCGAGACAAGTAAAAATGAGGTTTTCAAGGCCTCGGAAGCACGGAATGAAAGAGAAAACAGGTGATGACCCTTTGGGTCGTCACATTCTCCACCTCTAAAACAATCGTTCGGCCTTGAACGGACAAAAGAAAGAAGTACCTGAGTCGGGAAATAGATGAGGATAACGGCTCCGCATATCAGACTCGGACTCCCAGGTCGATGCCTCGGGAGGCTGACCTCTCCACTGGACACGCACTGAAGGAAAACTCTTCGACCTCAACTGTCGAACCTGCCGGTCTAGAATAGCTACCGGCTCCTCCTCGTAAGACAGATCCCTGTCCATCTGGACAGTGCTGAAATCTAACACGTGGGCTGGATCGCCGTGATACCTCCGAAGCATGGACACATGAAACACTGGATGCACGGCTGACAAGCTGGGTGGCAAGGCAAGTCTGTAAGCCACCTCTCCCACACGATCGAGAATCTCAAATGGGACAATGAACCTAGGGCTAAGCTTGCCCTTCTTCCCAAATCTCATCACGCCCTTCATAGGCGACACTCGGAGCAAGACCCGCTCACCAACCATGAAAGCTACATCTCGAACCTTACGATCCGCATAACTCTTTTGCCGCGACTGAGCTGAACGAAGCCTTTCCTGAATGATCTTGACCTTATCCAAGGCCTCCTGAACTAAATCTGTACCCAATAACCGAGCCTCCCCCGGCTCAAACCATCCGACTGGAGACCGACATCGCCTACCATACAACGCCTCATATGGAGCCATCTGAATGCTGGACTGGTAGCTGTTGTTGTAGGCGAATTCTGCTAAAGGCAAAAACTGGTCCCACGAGCCTCCAAAATCAATGACACAAGCTCGGAGCATATCCTCCAATATCTGAATAGTCCTCTCGGACTGGCCGTCCGTATGAGGATGGAACGCTGTGCTCAACTGAACCTGGGTGCCCAACTCCTGCTGAACTGCTCTCCAGAAGCGCGAGGTAAACTGCGTACCCCGGTCCGAAATGATAGATACCGGCACCCCATGAAGGCGAACAATCTCTCGGATGTAGATCTCAGCTAACCTCTCCGATGAATAAGTGGCTGCAACAGGAATGAAATGCACCGACTTGGTCAGCCTATCAACAATGACCCAAATAGCATCAAACTTCTTCCGAGTCATCGGAAGTCCAGTAACGAAATCCATGGTAATCCTCTCCCACTTCCACTCGGGAAGCTCAATCCTCTGAAACAAACCACCAGGCCTCTGATGCTCATACTTAACCTGCTGACAGTTCAAACATCGAGCCACATATGCAACAATATCTTTCTTCATCCTACGCCACCAATAATGCTGCCGCAAGTCCTGATACATCTTCGCGGCGCCCGGGTGAATAGAATACCGAAAACTATGGGCCTCCGCTAAGATCAACTCTCGAATCCCATCGACATTGGGCACACAAACTCGCCCCTGCAATCTCAAAACACCATCATCATCTAAGGTCACCTTCGTGGCACCTCCACGCTGCACCGTGTCTCTCAGGACACACAAATGGGGATCATCAAACTGCCAATCACGGATACGCTCCAATAATGAAGAACGAGCGACCGTACAAGCTAACACTCTGCTAGGCTCATAAATGTCCAACCTCACCAATCGATTGGCCAGGGCCTGAATATCCAAAGCAAGCGGTCTCTGGCTGACCGGAACATAAGCAAGACTACCCATGCTGGCGGACTTCCTACTCAATGTATCGGCCACCACATTGGCTCTCCCCGGGTGGTACAAAATAGTAACATCATAATCCTTCAACAGCTCCAACCACCTCCGCTGCCTCAAGTTCAACTCCTTCTGCTTGAACAAGTATTGCAGACTCTTGTGATCAGTGTACACCTCACACGTCACACCATATAGATAATGCCTCCAAATCTTCAAAGCATGAACAATGGCTGCCAACTCGAGATCATGAACCGGATAATTCTTCTCATGGATCTTCAACTACCTCGAAGCATAGGCAATGACTCTGCCATCCTGCATCAATACTACACCAAGTCCAATACGGGAAGCATCACAATAGACTGTATAAGGCCCTGAACCTATGGGCAAAACCAATACCGGTGCCGTAGTCAGAGCTGTCTTGAGCTTCTGAAAGCTCGCCTCACACTCATCCGACCATCTGAACTGGGCACCCTTCTCGGGCAATCTGGTCATCGGGGCTGNAGGAACAAAGGATCAACAAAGGCTATGGTTGATGCTTGGGGAGAAACGTCAGATGAGGATTCAAAAGATGAAGCTGGATATGAACAAGCACTTATGGCCATCGGAGAATCAGATGATGAACAAGAGGTAAGTGTGATTCATCTCAAAGACAAGATTAAGTTTTTGTCAAAAGAAAGGTTATCTGAATTATTGCTAGACTTCATCAATGAGTCTGAGGTAATAAACAATGAGAAGGAACAACTGTCTAGGGTGTGTGTGATCTTAAAGGCCAAGTGCAAAAATCTAGAATCTTGGGCTAATGAGAGTGACAGTAAAAATGCTGAGTTGACGAACCGGGTTCTTGAAATTGATACTAGTGTCTTAGAACTTAGGTCTGAAAATTAAAAACAAAAATTAGGAACAGGTAAGAAGAAAGCTGATCACACACATATCACCTTGGAAGAAAATCAAGGAAAAATGAAAGATGAGTTGTACAAGAAAGATGAACAAATAAGATTCTTTAAAGAACACCTAGGAAAGGTAAAACATGAACTAGACAGAACTTGCAAATGGAATAAAGCTTCTGACGCACTATCCTGGCTACAACAACACCACAGTAGCAACAAGAGAGGACTTGGCTATGGGACCCAAGCACCTAAGTGGGATCCCAAAAGCATGTACATCACCCTTCCTGAAAAGAAAATCTGCACACACTGTGGCAAGACTGGTCATTACAAAAGTGGATGTAACGCAAAAGAAAAGTCCAGTCAAAAGAACAAAACCTTTGTTCAAGAGAAAAATAGGCTACCTGGATGGGCCAAAAGGAATTTAATTTACCCCTTTGCCTATAGAAAGGGACCCAAACTAGTTTGGGTTCCTAAGACTAACCCCTGATTTCTTTTTGCAGGCCCAAGTGAAGGGAAGTAGTCAAATATGGTACATGGATAGTGGCTGCTCAAAACATATGACTGGAAGCAAGAACCAGTTCCTTTCACTTGAGGACTTAAAAGGAGGTAATGTCTCCTTTGGAAATGGGAAGAAAGGTGAGATTATTGGGGTTGGAAAGGTAGGTAAGACAGACTCACATTCCATTGAGAATGTCTACTTGATAGATGGCTTGAAATATAGCCTAATAAGTGTATCAAAACTATGTGACAGAGGTAACTTTGTAGCATTTAGCTCTACCAAATGCTTTGTGATTAATCTTACCACTGACAAGATTGTTTTGCAGGGAAAAAGAGTTAACAATATTTACATTGTAGATTTGCCCACTCTTTCTGAAAATGAACTCACTTGCTTGAGTGTGTTGGAAAATGATCCCCTCTTGTGGCACAAAACACTTGGTCATGCAAGTCTGAATCAACTCAACAAATTAGTTTCCAAGGACCTGGTGATAGGGTTACCTAACATCAAGTTCAAGGAAGACAAAGTTTGTGAGGCCTGTGCAAGGGGGAAGCAGGTAAGATCATCCTTTAAAAGCAAGAAAATGGTAAGCACAACTAGGACGATGGAATTGGTTCATATGGATCTCTGTGGTCCAATGAGAACATTGAGCAGAGGTGGTAAGATATATGTGATGGTACTTGTTGATGATTATTCTAGGTTTACCTGGGTACTATTTTTAACATCTAAGGATGAAGCATTTGACATGTTTACTGCCTTTGTTAGAAAAACTCAGAAACAACTAGGTACTCAACTTGCATCAATCAGGTCTGATCATGGAACTAAATTTGAAAATGCTAAGTTTGCTGAATTCTGTGATGAGCATGGTATAGATCATAATTTTTCTGCCCCTAGGACTCCTCAACAAAATGGATTAGTTGAATGAAAGAATAGGACTCTTGAAGATATGGCTAGGACTATGCTTCTTTCTAGTAAACTGCCCCATAGCTTCTGGGCAGAGGCTGTAAATACTGCATGTTACATCATTAATAGATGCATGACTAGACCTCTTGTAGAGAAGACTCCATATGAGTTACTTAAAGGGAGAAAACCAAATATATCCCATCTTAGGGCATTTGGATGCAAGTGCTTTGTGCACAATAATGGAAAGGACTCCCTAGGTAAGTTTGATCCCAGAAGTGATGAGGAAGTATTCTTGGGATATTCTTCACATAGCAAAGCTAATAAACTGTACAACAAAAGAACTTTGTGTGTAGAAGAAAGTGCATATGGTTTTTGATGAAACTAACATTCTTTCTGAGAGACAGGAACATGAAGATGAAGCTATTGGGCTGGTAAAAGAATTGAGTGAAGTCTCAGCTCAAGCTAAAGTTGCACCAAAAGAAGGAACATGTGATGGAACAGGTTCTTCCATCCAGGGCAACCTGATAGGGGGAACTGAACAAAGAGTAACTGAAACCAATCCCCTAAAGGAACCTGTTCATGACCCTGTTCCTCAGCAACAGAACATGGGAGAAACATCAAGCAGAAATCAGTTGGTTGTGAAACCTCACAAGTATCAAAGTTCTCATCCCATTGAGAACATATCACTGATCCAACATCTAGAGTAAAACTAGATCACAATTAAAGAACCTGTATGCTTTTGATGCTTTCATAACTCTTACTGAACCTAAAAATATTACTGAGGCTTTGCAGATGCTGATCGGGTAAATGCAATGCAAGATGAACTCAATCAGTTTGAGAGAAGTCAAGTTTGGCATCTAGTTCCAAGACCCAAGGACAGATCAGTAATTGGCACTAAATGGGTCTTTTGAAACAAGCTTGATGAAGATGGAACAGTTACAAGGAACAAGGCAAGACTGGTGGTCCAAGGTTATAGCCAAGAGGAGGGTATAGATTATGATGAGACCTTTGCTCCAGTTGCAAGACTCGAGGCAATAAGACTCCTCATAGCCTTTACAACACACATGGAATTCATTCTTCATCAGATGGATGTCAAAAGTGCCTTCCTGAATGGCTACCTAAAAGAAGAAGTTTGTCAAACAACCTCTAGGGTTTGAGAGCAAGGAGTGTCCGAAACATGTGTACAAATTAGACAAGGCTCTCTATGGACTCAAGCAGGCTCCTAGAGCACGGTATGAACGACTGTCCAAATTCCTGCTTGAACATGGCTACAAAAGAGGTAAAATCGACAGTACTCTATTCCTGAGAGAAGAAGGTAAGGATCTTCTTATGGTCCAAATATGTGTTGATGACATAATTTTTGGGGCAACCACTGACAAACTGAGTAAGGATTTTGCCAAATTAATGGGGAGTGAGTTTGAAATGAGTATGATGGGTGAGCTTAACTTTTTCTTAGGCTTACAGATCAAACAAAACCCAAATAGAACCATGATCCATCAGCAGAAATATGCAAAAAAGTTGATTAAAAAGTTTAAAATGGTGTCACGACCCGGATTTTCCACCATTGGGAGTCGTGATGGCGCCTACTGTTGGAGCTAGGCAAGCCAAACATTTAAACATTTTCGGACAACAACATAACAATAATAAAATACCGAGCCTTTAAATAAATGCAGAAGTCTTTTAAAACATAAATAACTGAAAACCCAAAATGCAGTAGTCTAATATTTCACTACCCAAGACTGGAGTCGCTATCTCACGAACTACTAATGAGTGCTACAAGCAAGTCAGAATAGAAAAATACATAATGTCTGTCTCGGTACAATGAAAACAAACAGAAAATATGGAAAGGGACTTCGGCCTGCGAACGCCAGCTAGGCTACCTCGTAAGTCCCTGGACTGAAGAGGGCTCCCGATCAACTACTGCTGTGGTCCAAGAGCTGCTCCGGTACCGTAATCTGTGCAAAAAGCACAGAAGTGTAGCATCAGCACAACCGACCCCATGTGCTGGTAAGTGCCTGGCCTAACCCCGGCGAAGTAGTGACGAGGCTAGACAGGACTACCAAGTCAACCTATGCAGATATTTATATACAAGTACTACAAAAAAAAAATAACAGCGGAAAGTAATAATTAAGACTGGGAGGGGAGCATACTTTTGGGAATAACAGATAAGATAGAACGGTAGGAGCACATAAGGAAAACTACAACCAAATCTTTTCTAACACAGAATACGTGGTCGGCGTGCCACACGATCCCATTTCATGATATTTATATAAGTGGTCGGCGTGACACACGATCCCATTTCCTAATATATAAGTGGTCGGTGTGCCACACGATCCCATTTCATAATATATAAGTGGTCGGCGTGCCACACGATCCCATTTCATAATATATATATAATGATTTCCCGGCAAGGGAAACAAGTATCAATTCAACCATCCTGGCAAGGGAGAATACAAATAAACAGTTAATTCCAGGCAAGGGAGCAACAACAATCACTTACTCGTCCCGGCAAGGGAGTAATTACATCTCTTCCTCTTTCGTTCATTTCTTACATCCTAATCATGTCATAATTCGAGCCAACGCTCCAAGGAGTTTACAAATCATATTTTCTCTTCATATTGTTCACATTATATCGAATCCATCAATTAAACAAGGAAGAGTCACCACGGAATCCCACATAAGCACAAGTAAGGACTCACGGTCATGCTAGACACCGGTGTATAGATACTCGTCACCATGCCTATACACCGTACTCAACATTTAGAAATTAGCAAATAATACTCTAATCCTATTCCCTCAAGCCAAAGTTAGATCAAACACTTACCTCGGTCCAAAGAATAGCAAAATCCTTAAATACCGCCTTTCCTCTACAATCCGACTTCGAAACAATGATATCTAGGCATAATTAATTCAAGAATATCAATTAGGGCCCAACAACATAATCCCATAGCCTAAAAATGAGTTTCCTAACATTCTTCCAAAAATTCCAAATTTAGACACCCGGGCCACATGGTCCAAACACGAGGCTCGGACCAAAACCTAATCACCCATAACCCCACGAGTTCAAATATATAATTTGTTTTAAGATTCGACCCCAAATTGCGGTTGAATCACCCAAAATTCTCAAAACCCTAACTCTACCCAAAACCCCTAATTTCTACTTTGATTTCATGATTTAGGGCTAGGAATTTAGTAATTAATAGAGGAAATTGAAGAAAACAAGTTGAATAATGCTTACCCAAGAAGTTTTGATGAAAGGGAGCTTCAATGGACGCCTAAGTGCTTGGAGAAGAAAGGAGTTCGTGTATTTTTATTAAAATCCCGAGCTACTGTTCTGTTTTTAACTTAAAAATTCGCTGGGCAAAATTGCCCTTCGCGTTCGCGGGAGAGGGGCCGCGTTCGCGAAGGGTAAACTGGGTAAGCTATCGCGATCGCGTGGAGACAGACGCGAACGCGTAGAAGGAAACTACTGGCGTCCAGGAACTGTTATACGCGAACGCGATAGGGGAAACGCGAACGCGGTGAAGGGAGTCTGGCAAGCTACGCGAACGCGGTCAAGTGGCCGCGAACGCGAAGAAGAAAAAGGGCTAAGCCCTCAGGGTTAGATGACTCTACGCGAACGCGAGGCGAGGGATGCGAACGCGACGAAGTAGAAGGCTAAAGCTACGCGAACGCGGAAGAGACCACGCAAACGCGTAGAAGAAAACACCTGCAACAGCTGAAACCAAAAAAAACCTGCTACATTTCCTTAGTGTAAAAACACCCCGAACCACCTCCAATTCACTCCCGAACCCTCGAGGCTCCTAACCAATCACACGCACTAACTCAATAACATCCTACGAACTTATTCGAGCGATCAAATCGCCAAAATAACATCAAAAATCATTGACTCAAGCCTCAAGATCATCATTTTCATTTCAAACTTCATAACTTCAAATTTTAGATATTTAGGTCCGAAACACGTCAAATGACGTCCGATTTCGACCAAACTTTACAGAAAGCGCTTAACTCATATTTAAGACTTGTACCGGGCATCGGAACTAAAATACGAGCCCGATACCATAGTCTTTTAATCAATTTTCCTTTCCATTTTCCTTAATAATTTCAGAAAAACAATTTCACAGAAAAATTCATTTCTCGGGCTCTCGACCTCGAAATTCGACTCCGGGCATATACCCGAGTCTCATATTTTTCTACGGACCCTCCGGAATCGTCAAATCACGGGTCCGGATCCGTTTACCCAAAATTTTGACCAAAGTCAACTTTAATCATAATAATATCAAAATTCATAATTTTTACACAGAATTTATATTTAAGCTTTCCGGCTACGTGCTCGGACTGCGCACGTAAATCGAGGCAAGTAAAAATGAGGTTTTCAAGGCCTCGGAAGCACGAAATGAAAGAGAAAACAGGTGATGACCCTTTGGGTCGTCACAAATGGATTAATTAAAAGAAATAGACACACCCATTGCAACAACTACTAAATTAGACATCGATGAACCTAGTTCATCTGTTGATCAGAAGTTGTATAGGGGTATCTCACTTGACTGCTGTCAAGAGGATACTGAGATATTTGAAAGGCACTATTGATCTTTGTCTTTAGTACCCTAAAGGTAGTAATTTCAATCTAGTAGGGTATGCTGGTGCTGACTATGCAGGTTTTCTTGTGGATAGGAAGAGCACCTCAGGTATGGCTCATTTTCTTGGTTCATGTCTTATATCATGGGCCACTAAAAAGCAGAATTCAGTGGCCTTATCCACTGCTGAGGCTGAATATGTTGTTGCTGCCTCTTGTTGTGCTCAACTGCTGTGGATCAAATAGCAGCTGATAGATTTTAGCATTGAAGTTGGTTGCATTCCTATCTTCAGTGATAATACTAGTGCTATAAGTATGACAAAGAACCCTGTTCATCATAAGAGGACTAAGCACATAGATGTTATACATCACTTCTTAAGAGATAACTATGAGAAAGGATTGATTACCATAGAATTCTATGCTACTGATAAACAAATTGCTGACTCTTTACTAAAGCATTGAGTAGAGAAAGCTTTGAAAGGAACAGATTGGAATTAGGGATGATTAAGATCACCTAATGGGACTAGCTCAGAATGCACAATGAAAAAAAAATTTTGACTAAAAAAAATTATTTTTTTTGGGCTAGGAAATCTGAACTTGTGTAAATATCTAGATTAATTTTTACCTAGCTTCATACTGTAAATGGTATACTCCTGTGACATATGTTAATATGACTCACTGATCTCTTACAAGGTTTTCTCTATTGTAGTAAATTGAGGCATGGTCAAGAGAATTCTAAATGAAGAACCTGGTTCATCAGTATTGGTTCATCTAAATGCCAAGGTATGTTTTCTATACTCTGCATAATTAGAAATATAAGTATTTAAATCATGAGCAGAAGTCCTACAATTGTTCAACTCCTTAGAAAATTCTATCCGTTTGTTTTTGAACCAGTTCCGTCCTCATTAGAATTCTAATCACAAAAATTGCCAAAAATCTAGGGAAGCTTAACCGCTCGTTCAACCTGCAATTTCAGGTTGATTAGACCTCTAATTGACTGCTAAAGCTACCGTTATCCATTAAATGAGTCCTTCTCTTTAAATACTCATTATTACGTCCTGCCATTCTCATAATTCAAAACCGTCAAAAATTCTCTTCACTTTCAATTGCTTTGTTCTCCAAAGGTTTAACTCACCAATTCTCTCCAGCAATAAGCTACAATGTGTAACCCATACGACAACCCTGGAACCCCTCCACAACCTACTCCCTCTGATTCATCTACCCCTTCTCCACCTAGCACAACTCCCCAACCTAGGCGAAGGAGAGTAAAAATGCTTGCACGAAAAACTGTGGCTTCTGGTGCTCTTTCAAAGAAATTGAATGAGAAATTAAAGGCAAGCCAGGTCCAAGATTCTGATTCTAACTCTGAGTCTGATTCTTTCAAATCCGCTAGTGAGGGAGAAGGACCTGGGTCTTCTGACACTGATAAGGCTCAGAAATCCCCTTCAAAGGTAAGTTCTTCTTTGGCTGAATATTTAGAAAATAGGTTTGTGTTGGTTGGACTTATAAGGGATGTGGAGCTACCTGAGTTAGGAAGGAGTGGAGGTAAAAAGAAATCTGAAAAAGAAAAGGAGAGAGAGGGTGAATGTGGTACTGTGAGGGGAAAAGGGAAAGGAGTGGTTGATCATTCACCCACTGTTGGAGTATCTGTACCTGCTATTTGTGGGGTTGCACAAGAAAATGTTGAAGAAAGTGGCAAGAAGTCAGGGGGAAGCAGTTCAGGGGAGGCTGCTGAGGGGCTAGTTAATCTAAGCTCACAGGGAGATGAACCCGGTTCATCAATTGAAGAAACCCTAGCAGACCTTCTGAAAAAGGTAGGTGCAAGTTACGATCCAAAGAAAAGGAGAACACCCACACCAAAACCCTGTGCTGCTAAACCTTCTAAGAAACGAAAGGCTTCCTCCCCAACAACTACTGAAACTTCCTTGCCAAAGGGAAGAGCAACAAGAAGCAGGGTGAAACAGAGTGAGAGAGAACTACAACAAGCTTTGGCTGAAAGTAAGAAGAAAATGATGGATAAAGGAAAAGGTAAGGTTGCAGAATCTTCAGAAACTGTTGATGTTGAGGAGATAGAACAGGTCCATCAAGAGAAAGTTACAACAGTGGAGGTTCAGACTCCCAAGCCCAAAAAGACCAAGACTTCTTCCAAGAAGTCTTTCTCTGTGTCTGAGGATGCTGAACCTTCATTGGCCAAGAGGACAAGGTCTGTAGTAAAAAGTAAACAAGTTAGAGTTTCTGAAGATGAGGAATGGAGTGGTGAAGAAGGAAACGAGTCTGATGGTGAACATGACAAGCTTGCCAAGTTTGGCAAAAGGAAAATTTTGAAGGGTAGATTGCTGAAAGATTTGGTGGAACCAGGTATGGTTTGTTTGGTTGACACCTTAGTTGCTCAGGGCTGGAAGGACATGGTCCTTCAGATGGATGGGAGATTGGCCAGAAATGAAATTATTGAATTCATGGCAAATGCTGAAGTCAAAGATGGCCGAGTTACAAGCAAAGTCAAAGGAGTTCAAGTGACATTTGATGCTGAAAAACTGGGAGAGATTCTTGACATCCCTGCTGAGGGATATGATGATTACACCAGACAGAGATGGCCAAGTCTGGATTCCCTTCCGTCTGCCCTTACAATCACCAGGAGATTATGTGATGTTGAAGAAGTGAATGAGGCCAAGTTTGTGCACAAGAGTGAAATGAAGCCACACACAACGTCATTTTTGAGTTTGTCAACAAGTGCTTATTGCCCAGGCAGGAGAGAAGGCATATTGCAAATTATATGGACTTAGTTCTGATGAAGTGCCTTGAAAGTGGAAGGCAAATTAATTGGCCTGCATTCATCATCAAGCTACTGGACAGGGTTATCAATGGCTCCAAGGCTCATGCTACCCCCTATGGCTTTATTCTGACTACAATTCTGGATAGGTGCAATGTGCCTCTGAAGAAATGGGAAATGGTCACAAGCAAGGATTACTTTGGCATTAACACTCTACTTGCTTGTGACTACTTAGTCAATGCCATCCCAAATGAACCCGGTTCTTCCAAGAAGATACCTATCAACAGTAAAGTCAGGGCTCTTGTTCAGGAAAGTGAAGCCAAGGATGCTGAGATAGCTAGGCTAAAGGCTCGTGTGGCAGAGGTGGAATCTGAGAGGGATGCTCTCAGAACTGAGCTTACAAAGGAAAAGGAGAAGAATGATGGAATTCTTCACAATATGCTGAATCTTCTCCAAGCCCAAAACCAACCCTCTAGCTCCCCCAAGTCTTAGGAATTCTAGCCTTTATCTCCTGAACCTGTCTAGTACCTTCAATGACCCGAATTAGGGATTTTTCTTTCTTTTGCTCATGTTTTTAAATATTTTTGCTTTCTGGTTGTGGATTGTGGTAGCAACATATCTTCTATCAATGATATCTAGGGTTTTTGCTCTTGATTAAATGTTAATATTTCCTTGATAGTTTAAATATATTTGCTTGATTACTGATGATTAATCTATGATTGCACTTGCAGTTGCCCCAGTGTCCATGAGTACTTATTAAAATCTGGGACTCACACTTTGTGTATGCAACTTTTCGATGATGCCAAAAGGGGGAAGAGATATTGTGCTTTACATATTCTGAATAAGTCATATTTATAACCTGATTAACCATGGTCCTTGATGATAAGTGAATTTTCGAAAATTTATATTGATGGTTAAGCTGAGTTCTTACAGGGTTCAAGTAAGTAAAAAGCACAGAGTTTGTCATCATCAAAAAGGAGGAATTTATTGTCCCAAGTAAAGCTGTAGTTTTGAAGACTGACAAAAGAACTCAGATATGGAGCAGGTCCATCTGGTGAAGCACAGTCATAATCAACCCAAACATGTGAGACGCACGTGAAGGAAATAAATCTAACTTATTTGAAGTAATATCTCCTGATCTGATCGAAAAGGTTGCATATTGGATAAGGAGAGAAAGACCCCTTACTGTTACACCCCGCAATATTACGTCAATATTACGTCCCGCAGTATTATATTACGACAATGTTATGCTCTGCAGTAATATGTTACGATGATGTCACCCTCTGCAGTAATATATTACGGTGATGTTACGCTTCGCAGTAATAAGTTACGACAGTGTTGCACCCTATAGTATTACATTACGGTGATGCTACGCGTTGCAGTAATAAGTTACGACATTGTTGCACCCTGCAGTATTGTACGTTGAATTTGTCGTAAGGTAATTGACATCAGTCCAAGGAAAAAATTATTTTGGGATTATAAGGATCATAAGTGATGAGTAAATTCGTGAAGGTAAGAGGGTAAGTAAAATCGAAGAAAACGAATTTTGTCTAAGTTTGGCATTTTGGGATAAAATACGGCCCGAGCTAAAAATATCCGGTATTTATAGACTAGTGCCATACAAGATACTACATGATCATGATAGTAAGGTGTATAAGGTATGTGAGAAGTGGGTAATATTTTAAGTAATTTGTGATAATTTTTAAATTATGCGGGTAATAGATTAATTACCGGGTAACGAAATATTACCCGATTAACTAATAAGTGGATAAATTTAATCAATTACTCCAAAGGGTAACGTGGCAGCTCTCCCTTAGGATAAGGTGAGTCATTAATTAACTTTACATGTGTCAAAAGTTGAGGTTTCAAAGTCTTATCAACACTTTGTTGTGAGATTTGTCAAAAAGTGATACAACATTTCTCTTAAAGATCAAAAAGGACCATTTCACCTTCTGCCTTAGACAAAAACGTGAACAGAAGCAAATCATCTCAATTCTAAGCAATTTTCATCCAAGCCTCACTCCAAAAATCAGATCAATTCAACGTCAAGCCAAACTTCGTTCATTCAGTTCAAAGAAAAAAAAACACAGAATCTTAAATTCAATTTTTGGGTCTAAGTTCAAGCCACGGTTGGAAATTATACGGAGTTGTTCCTACTCCAGGTATGTTAAGGCCCTCCCTTCTTTCTTTTGGCATGGTCCAAATTATATTGAAGAAACGAGCAAATACACAGATTCTATAAATTGCTCTATTCATAGAAATAGTATGGGTGTCTATATTCTTGATTCCCCATGAGAATTATTATTATCTTCTGTTCATGGGTCTCAGAATAATACGCAGTTGGAAAGGTTTATCTGGAAGGAATATCGAGATTATTATGTATTTTTCATGCATTTCACTCTTTTATACATGTGCATTGACCCATGACCAGATGGCGTTATATACGCATATATATGTAAATATATGTATATGGGATATGGGAAAAAGCTACGGCGTTAAAAATGCACCACCACCTGATCAGCTGGTATATGATGATGATGTTGCCCACAGTGGCTGAAATATGATTCAAACGGCGTTATATACGCGTATATATGTATGTATATATATGTATATGGGATATGGGAAAGGTTATGGCGTTATATACGCACCACCACCTGATCAGCTGGTATACGATGATGATTTTGCCCACAGTGGCCGATATGATATGATGGGATGCCCTCAGAGGCTGATGATGTTATGAAACATGTGCCCATGCACGACATTACATTCATACGCATATGCATGACGCTAAAAGTAATTTATGATTTACAAAGTTGTTCAGACTTACAGGTTGAGTCATGTACTCTTATTTCTTCCATGTCTCTTATGTACTTATTTATGTGCCTACATACTCGGTACATTATTCGTACTAACGTCCCTTTTGCCTGGGGACGCTGCGTTTCATGCCCGCAGGTCCCGATAGACAGGTAGAGAGCCCTCCAAGTAGGCTATCAGCTCAGCGGAAGATGTTGGTGCGCTCCATTTACTTCGGAGTTGCTTGTTTGGTTAGTATGATTTAGACGTGTATTGTTTGGTATGGCGGGACTCTATCCTGACGTTTATGAAATTTATCTACTCTTAGAGGCTTGTAGACATATGTCGTATACGTGAAAGATTGTACGGCCTTGTCGGCCTATGTTTTGAGTTTATAAATAATTATGTTGGCCTATTAGGCCCGTATGTCACGTGTATATGATGATGTAATAAGAAAGATACATTACGTTGGTACTCGGTCGAGTAAGGTACCGGGTGCCCATCGCGGACCATCGGTTTGGGACGTGACACTTACACGAAGAGAACTCAGTTTAGAAAGAGGATAGTGTTAGAGTATGAGATCAACTAGAACTCTTCTACCATAGAAGAGTAGCGTCTGTATCCCAGTCAATCTCTAATTACTAACCCATTAAATATTAGTGTTGTTCTCTTTTACTGGTAATGCACATAAGCAGAAGTTAAACGTGAATTGAGATCAAAATAGCAAGGCAATTTTGCAAGCAATTTATGTGTGATTCAAGCGTGCAATCCTGAAGCTACTTGGACCAGATAGAAGAACCGATTCCAAGTGCCTATCTTTTATTCTAGTTCAATTGTAGTAGGCGATTTTACATTGTACCTTTCAACTTTTATAGAAGCAATTGTATTAGGTACTTAGAGTGTTCAAGTTAGAGTTAACTTGAAGTTGTCGCAACAGTTGAGGTTGTGTGCCACAACGGGATTAGAGTTAATCCTAGGTTTACAAAGAGTTTTTGTAAATGTAGTTTTTGGCTCGGTGATTTTAGTGGAAGTTTAGGAAAATCCTACTGAGTAGTAGGTCGTGGTTTTTTTACCTTTTGAGCCAGGTGTTTTCCACGTAAAAATCTCTATGTTCTTTATTTTCTTTACTCATTATTCCGCAAACAGTAGTAGTTGGAACATATATAAGAACCAGGTCCTTCTATAATCAAGTTAAGCGAAAATTGGGTATCACACAAATCACCCTCCCCCTCTTGTGTGGTATTGAAGTATAAAACATCAATTACGCCTCTAAACATTCCTTCTATCTTTGATGTACGGTTGATACCTTTCCTTGTTGAATCTTGATCCCCAGTCTGTGTCCCTCGGGGGCTTGGCTGCGAATCTGTTCGGGTGAACTGAGCCCGAGGGGGCTCCCAACTGGTCGTCCTCGACCCTAATTTTTGACTGATACCGGTTGTGCACATCCGACCATGTTACAGCTGGATATTCGATCAAGTTCTGCTTTAGCTATCGAGATGCTATCGAACTTCTTTCATTCAAACCTTGCATAAAGTTCTGAACCGCCCAATTGTCGGAGACCGGTGGTAATTCCATCCTTTCCATCTAAAACTGGGACACGAACTCCCTTAACATCTCGTCAACCTGGAGACCAGTGGTAATTCCATCCTTTCCATCTAAAACCGGGACACGAACTCCCTTAACATCTCGTCATCCCTTTTTTTTATTTTGAAGACATCCGATTTTCTCGTTGCCACCTATATGGCCCCGGCGTGTGCTTTTATGAAGGCGTACGCCAGCATAGCAAATGAATTAATGGAGTTAGGAGCTAAGTTGTGATACCAGATTATAGCTCATTTTGATAATGTTTCTCCAAACTTCTTTAACAATACTAACTCGATTTCATCATCGTTCAAGTCATTTCCTTTGATTCCACAAGTGTATGAAGTAATATGTGCATTAGGGTCAGTTGTTCCATTATATTTTGGTATATCGGGCATGCAAAACTTCTTGGAATGGGCATTGGAGCCGCACTTGGGGGAAAGGTTTTTGTATGAACTTTTTTAAATCCAGTCCTTTCAAAATCGGAGGTGCTCCTGGTATCTGGTCGACTCTTGAATTGTATGTCTCCACCTTTTTGTCATTTTCTTCAATTTTATTTTCGCCGGACTCGATTCTTTTAGTCAGTTCTTCGAGCATTTTCATAATAGCGGGATCAGTCCTCGAGCCACCTTCACCGGGCCTCTCTAGCGCCGGTTCGTTCACTGGTTCAGTAGTGTTAGGAGTTCTGTTTTGGCTCCGAATTTGAGCGATGGAAACTTGTTGAGCTTGCAGCATCTCGAATATCACCTGGAGGCTGACTCCTCCTTCTTCCAATCCTCGTGTTTCCTGTCCTCCGGCTCGGGCTTCCCTGTGTGCATTCCTCACGGGGTCTGTGCCTGCGTCCGTGTTCAGAGCGTTGTGCGAACTGATATCAACTGGCTCCACGTTTGGCACTCCCCCAGAGTTTATGGGTGGTACACCAAGCCCTATACCGCTGTTTTCTCCGAGTCCTTTGCTGACATGCTCTAGTGCGTTTTGTGCTAGACATATTTGGCCTAAAATCAAAAGATCTTTGACAAGAAAAAGTGTGAAGAATAACGTGTGTTATCATAAAACTAGTACTAAAATAATCACTATTATCTCTGCCGTCGATGTAGGTCGTGCCAGGCCTTCGATCAGCTTCCTCGAGGTAGGTGTCCCTTAGCCGGATCTGACCTCCACTTCGAGTCTCCCGGACTCGGACCTATAGCCCAATTTAAGACTTCAAAATCATGCTTCTCGATTTTGACCGCATACAATCATATATTATAAAACTTTATGGTAAAAATGATTTTCAAGAAACACTAACATTCTAAAAATGTTTATATGTTTATAAGGGTGTGGCCCGGTAAATACTTACCTACACCGGTTGTTTACACCAAACTAACACTGATCAATGCAAAGAGTTGGTCTCAGGTTTGAATTCCAGTAAAGACACTTTTTCATTTGTCCAAACTTTGGTGGCCTCGGTGCCTGTGTTGGTGGGATGTTGCAGTCTAGCAGGCTATGTTGCTCGGACTCTACAAATATCGTTGGGTGCGTTCCTCCAAAAGTAGTGTATTTTTGGAGGATCCGACACAGGTACGTGCAACAACATTTTGGAGAGTATGTGCAATATAACTAGCAAGTATCTATGGAGTTAGTCGAGATGTACGCAAGCTAACTCAAATACTACGATTACAAAAAAAAAATGTTTATATATTCTTATACCTGCGTGGATAAATCCTATGTCACAGAGTATATAATTTTGGTCATTAATCTTCCAACTTGGCATCATCATCAGCAATTATATTCCGTTACTTAAACGGCACTAATGAATCTTGATTAATCATAGTTTGTCAGGATTTAATTAAAGCAACTAAAATTGGTGTCAATTGATTTATTTGGCAATCAATGGTGGTTGGTCATATAGGGATAACATTTGTGATACAGTGGCAATCATAGAAGATACAGTTGGTCAAAGTAGAGAGGACCCTCAACCGACAATTGGAATGAACGTGATTATTTTTTTAATCAATGTATTAGCTCAATAATTCTAACTCGTGAAGCTGAAAATCTAATAGTGAAGTTTCAGCATTTCTAAATTTTATGGTTCGAATTTAAGACTTATAGTTAGGAGTGAGGAACCTTTATCATTCCGCTACGCCCCTAAATGGAGATGATTATATATTAAATATATGTTACGAGCAATTGGAAGCACTTTTCCATTGGAGAATTAGTGCTTCATATTTTAATTCATTGTTTACCCTCAAAAAAGATAATAATTGAATTTATACGCGATTTTAAGGATACATGATTTAACTTGGTACAGATTGAGAAAACAGGATTAGTTTGAAATTAATGACAGAAAATGAATGCAAACCACACAAGTTGAACAGTATTAGCCTTGAAGGTTAGTCACCCTGGAAGCTGAAATAGCCTCGATCGATGTCGGAACAGAATAGCAGGATAATGAGAACTAGAAATAACAGTGTATTGCCTTTGTGTTACAATGTCTATTACAAAGAGTCAGACCCCCTTTATATAGTAGGGGAGTCCTGCTTTAGATACTCTATAAAAGGTAAGAAATCCCATAATTTGCTAATTAATCGGTCTCTCATTGATACACACCGTGATATCTTACCGGTTGCGGATATTTCGGCCTTTCGTTATTAGATCCGATGATGCTTCTTCGAGCTTATTCGAAGTTGGGGTCGATTCCGGAGTCACGGGTTCGAAGATCTTGAAGACGCATGTTTTAACTTCGTACTTTGGTTCGATGGAACTCGGGATCGATCTTCAATCCATCACGTTTAGGTCTCCATCAGTCATGCAATATATGAGCCCGATTTTGACGGTATACATTCATAACATATGAAGAATAACATTGACACTTGTTTTTACCTTTTCTCACGTGTGTTAAACGATGGAACACTAGTGGGACGAGCACATTATTGTTTACTAGTATTAATTACTGTAAGATAAGCTTTTCAATATTTAAAAAAAAAACATATTTTTATGGTTTATATGAGAGATATACTTAGTTAAACGATTTTTTGCAACACATGTTATTAAATTTGGGACAGACCACAACATAAATTGTCTTGATTTATTTGCATTTAAAGAGATTTCATGTAACAATTTTTGTAACACTTGTATTAAAAAAGCTGAAAGAATGATTTGTACAAAAATTAAAATAATAGTCCTAAAACATATACAAGCTTCATAAAACAAAACCAACCTATTACACATTATAATCCTTTTCCTCTCATCAAACAAAAACAACCCTTAAACTCATTTTGTGCAACTAATTCAGATGTATCAATTGCTTCCAACATCAAAACCACCTCATGCATCTCTGGTCTCTTTTTAGGGTTTACATCCCAACATTTCTTCATTATATCAGCCAAAGCACTAGGGCAAGACTTTGGTATTTCAGGTCTTCTACCTTTATAAACATCAGGAGAAGTTTTAGAAATTGGAATTTGTTCAGGATATGGCATTGAACAACTATATATTTCCCATAAACAAATACCAAAACTATAAACATCACATTTATGATCATATGGTAAACAAGCTAAAACCTCAGGAGCCATATATCCCATTGTACCATTTTGACCTGTCATATCAATAGGACAAGTAGCTTCAACTCTAGAAACTCCAAAATCTATTATTTTTACTCTTCCTTCTTTGTCAAGTAGTAAATTCTCAGTCTTCACATCTCTATGTACAATTTTCTTTGAGTGAAGATAACTCAACCCTTTTGCAATATCTAACCCTAGTTGAATTACACAACGTAGAGGTAATTTCTTGACTTGGTTTTTAATAAGGTAGGATTTGAGTGTACCTTTAGGAACAAATTCTACCACAATGCAATATCCATGATCATCTTTTGTTGGACGACGTCGTTTAATATCGGGCACGTTGTTTTTCGAAGCTCCGATTAACTTAGCAATATTTGGATGATTTAATTTGTACCATATTGAAACTTCTTGTGTAAAAGCTTTTGTTACTATAGCTTTTCTATCTTCATCTCTCAAATCAAGTAATTTAACTGCAACTTCTTTTCCATTGTAAATTCCTTTGTAAACTGATCCATATGCTCCTTGACCAATAAGATTCTTGACCTTAATATTTTGACAGTTCAATTCCCATTCTTCTTTCTTGATTTCTTGGACTTTTGGTTCTTCACTTTCACAGCACTTAGGGTTGATAAATGCTCGATCTAAATGTCTTTGTAGCTGCTCATCCATTCTTCTTAAATCAATCTCTGCTCTAATTCTTGTTTTGGCCATCTTTGAACACAAAATGGTATTACCAAATAATTGTTTGGTTGAAGAAAAGAAGAAAAACTTTCTAGGGTTTTTATGTTATTTGGAGTTACTTTAGAAAACTCCTATTTATAATAAACTAACAATACTCCTATTTATAATAGTACAAAACCTATTTTGACTAGAATTAGGAAATCCTAATTAAACATGGATTAAATAGCTCGTAAAACCAAATCCTAGATAGTTTTGGTTTCCTACTACAATTTTCAATTAATTTTCCATCATATGTAGATAATTTGGAATTAGAACAAAACCTAATTGAACAACACGGACAAGAAGCTAAGGTTGTTGGAATTTAAACTCATAACACTAGGTTTACTTATGATCTTTTATTATTAAACTATTTGCTAATTAGAAACTAGCGGTAGTAAAGTGTAATTAGTAGGATCCAAGTTGATAGAGACACCCCAAATGGACCATGCAAATATCATCAATAATAATATTGACTAGATTGCCATCAAAACTTTGAAAAAAGATGAAATCTTTTCCACTAATAATGAAGGAATGGATTATATATATTGTCCATTTGCTATTAAACATATTATAAATCACGGTAATGTCTGAATGATTAACCCCATTATTTTGAGTAGCGTATAAAAAACAAACATTTGTTTTATGTTTTGTGACCATATTACATGGTGAGCGTTTGTTCGTATAATAAAGTTTTTTGACTTTTTCAAAAAGTTTTCAAAACTTAGACCCGTTTGTCCATAATTTTTTTTTCCACTTTTAGATTTTTTTTCAAAAATTTGTTTTTTTCCAAAAATATATTTGTTCATAAAATTTTGCACATTTTTGGAAATTTTTCGAAAATGAGTTTAAGATCACTTTTTAAATTTTTTTCCATACTAACAACACTGCAATATTTTTTCAGTGAAATGCATGTCCCAACATAATTTCAAATTCCAAATACTATTTTTGAACTTAACTCCAAATACTATTATTTTTTCAAAAAAAGAAAATTACAATTTTTATGTCCAAACGCCTACTTAGTTGTTTAATTTATACAAAATCTTACGTAAGTAAATAAAATACATTACTTCTGTGATAGTTTAAACTCTTAAATAAATTAATTACACTTCAACACATGTATATCAAGTGCTGAGTTGAAGTCTCAGTGTCTCACACATTACTTGTATAACAAAAAAATATTTAACGTGATAATTCAAGAAAGAAAATTCAAATTCGTATATAAAAGAAATATTCCAACTTTATCTCACGTTTTTCTCGTGCAACAAGAATATTTGAATGGTCATTGTTGTTGTCATAACTCTGTACTCCTATTATGTCTCATGTTAGATATATAAAACACACAAATTTTAATATTACTTCAAAATCTTCAGAAAAAGGAATAACATTTTAAAGTGAATTTTTAAACGAGTTTTGCATATTTTTGTGCAATTTTAAACAGAGAGGTAACTGTTTAGAAGCTAGAAAATTTTGTGGGAAAATTATATTTGGTCACTCGACCAAAATTATTTACAGCCCTAAGCAATATATATAGGGCGAGCAGCTAGTTAAATTGATTTTTGAAGAATTAACCTGAATAGTCGCTCATCCAGCCGCTTAAATTAAAAATAGCCGAAAAATGTATAATATATTTATTATCTTTATATAATATTTGTATAACTATTATATAATTTATGTATACCATAGAATACAACGGGATACATTGAAATACAATGAAAAGAAAGACAGTGAACACAATGAAATACGTGGAATACAGCGAGATACATTGAATTACAATGAAAAAAAAGACAATGAATACAATGAAATACATGAAAATACAGTGTAATACATTGAAATATATTAATAGAAACTCAAGTTGCTCAGCCCCAAACTCCGTCGTCTTTGTTCAAGAACAAACCCTAATTTCTGGCGAATCCGCCGTCGAGCAAAAACCTTAAATCTCACCAAAAAGGCCATTCGTATTCAATCAAGTGCCCTTCGTATTTGATCAAATAGGAAGGGCCCTTCGTAACAGAATATCAAGTTGCTTATGAACCTTTGTATTCAATCAAGTGCCTTTGTTCTTGTGAGCAGAGTCGAATCCTTTTCACAAAAACAATAAAGAATCTGCTATTGCACCAAAAAAAATATCTGAGCTTTTCCCAAAAAAACTCACTTTTGCCAGAAAGAGAAACTTTATGAGTTAGTTAGGGTTCCGATAGAGTGAAGGATGGCGAAACCGGCGAGTCCAGGCGGCGGCGGTGGCGGAAGCCATGAGAGTGGCAGTGAGCGGAGCCCTCAGTTGTGTTTTCAAGGAATATTGGGGGAAAAAGAATGGCATGTATCAAAGTAGAGAGAGAAAGAAAATAGTGTAACTGAATAGCGTATTTAGTGGCTTAGGGGTAAGAGGTAACCAAAATTAAATTTTTTGCTATAAACATTAAAAGGTATCTATAGAATACAATTTTTTTAAGGTATTTATTTAAAATAAATAAGGTGTTAACCTTTGCTATAGGAGGTAAAAATTCCAAAAAAAAAAGAACAAAATCCAGTGTTTCTCTGAATCTCTCCTAAACAAGCATATATTATTAGTAATGTTTGGAATGTAATTTATGGCTTGTTTGCTTTAGATCTGAACTTTTACGAAAAAAAGAATATTTACGAAAGAAAAACTAATATCCTAATTCTTTTCTTTTCTACATTACAAGTTTCTTTCTAAAAACTCCTCTCACTTCTCATATCCACCAAAAATAGGAAAATCCTCCTTCTTACAAATTTTCTCATGTATCTTT
Organism: Nicotiana attenuata; assembly: GCF_001879085.1. NCBI lineage: Eukaryota > Viridiplantae > Streptophyta > Magnoliopsida > Solanales > Solanaceae > Nicotiana > Nicotiana attenuata. Next base: position 125,325 of record NW_017672947.1, read on the forward strand.
TTATATAGTAATCATTTACAAAGCGCTTTACTTTTTATACAACACCAATCTATGTCTCAATCTCAAATAAATTGAGGCCGGCTATATAAATTTTTGCTTCTTCATTCAAGTTCAATTTATACCACATAAAATATATCCCATAATGTTCCAAATAAAAGTTCTCTCAACTGTCTTTTTATAGTTCATTTTCTGACATTATCTCGAGCAACTATTAGCCAAACTACCACCGGTGTTAGTTAACTATATATTCAATGTGATCATCTGAAAAGACAAATTTTTGTCTAAATATTGTTATAATCTGAAAATAGTTCTATATTAGTTAACAGAAATTAATGAGATTATGTGCTAACTATTTTTATAGTACCCTGTACCCTTGTCCCTAGAGTTTTTGATATTAGTATTTGTTTTTTATGTTATTGTGCAACCTAAAAAGTTTAAATTTGTCATCATTTGTTCCGAATTGAAATTTTCAAAAGGAAATATCTTCATGTCATGATTTGACCAGTTATATCTTTTTTATTCCAATAGTAAAGTATTTAGCAAAAAAATCAGAATAAAATATTCAAAATAAAAAATCTAATTACTTTTATTTCTCACTGTAGATCAACTTTTGGTAAAGTTTAGAGCATTTCCTGTATTTTTATGTCATAAAAAGAAGTATATAATTTATCATCTCTAATGCCATACGTTAAAATTTTACGTAATTCTTACTATCTTTAATATTAATAGTTCTATCATCATGAGTTTAGTATTTACATGAACTTGTCACTATATCTTATATTCTCATTTCAAATTACTAGTCTCAGGGTACTGTTGCGGCCAAACGCACACGCAAGTATACGCGGTCGTCAAGTAATAAAGTGACTAAAAGTCGGATGTCGAACCCACGAGAACTTATGATCAACTATTAACTAAATTAGACTATCCTAATTATCTATACAAGAATTAAACCAAGAAGTATTTGATTCTAAACTAATTAAAATAAATAAAAACAAATAATGAACTTTGGACAGAGAAAGAGCATATTTTTATGATATCAATGTAATGAAAACGATCTAGGGTTATGGGCTATCTAACATTCCTATTGTATTCTTCAATTGAATTAACTAACTAATTTATCTAGTTTATTGGTTGACAGGGTTAATATTGCTCATAAGAATCTGTCAAGTTCTTTCGCCTATTCAAGCTAACCTAACTCCTATATGTCTATGGAATTAGAATCAACAAGAACGCATTTATAATTCCTGTAAATCAACCAAGCAAGGCAATTAGGTATATGT
>NW_017672947.1:128336-159411 GCF_001879085.1 Nicotiana attenuata
AAAACAATGTCAATTAAGAACAAAAGGGTATAGGCTTGTAATGCGGGTGCCAAACAAAAGTCTAAAGGCTCAAAAGGGTTAACTAGGGACAAATTTTATTTGTGGTAAGCAATTAGACTCAAAAAAGGTCAAAGAAAGCCTAAAATCATTTTTTCAAACCGAGCATCACCTAAAATTTCGCTTCAACTCACATACCGGGCAAGTTCTAGACACAAGTACAATACATAGACTATATAAAAACCTCACCACACATGGCACATGACTCACTAAGGACGGTCTCATTCCGACTCTCAAACAAATGCAAGTATTCACGGAGCCACGAGATATTAAGCATTAAGCACAAAGTGAACACAAGTCAAGATAACGAGACATAGGCATCACAAGACATGCTATCCAACTAAGCAAGGCATCATCAATAATTTCAAATCATAAGGAAGATACTACACATGCCAAAGCCTAAATATGTTACTATTAAACAAGTCAAGGGCGCCTAGGTTCATCATTCTTCCTCCATTTATTCCCTAAATTCTAATCTACTCTAAAAATAAAAAAAATACTACTACCCGGTTCAAACTACATCCCATGGAAAAAAACCGAGGCACAAAGAAAAATCACGGGGGATTATTACTACCTAAAGAAAGCTAAAAGACATATTTTTGTGTTTTTTGTTTAGACTTTAATCCCTCAAGAAAGCTGTCCACACAATCCATCGTCGAGAAAAGTCCAAATTTTTTGAATTTTTTTTTCTTTTTTTTTTAAAAAAATTACTACACTAAGAACGAGCACTATAACTAAGCTAACATAGCACAGAAAATCACCCAAACAATCTCCTCACCCCACACTTAAAATTGTGCAATGTCCTCAATGCACACTGAAAATAACAAGAGGGTAAAAGAGACTCCCTGGTAGGCCAAAGGCCGAAGCATTAGCAGCTCACGGGATACTCAGACTTCTCCCAGGTACAGTCCTTTATGCGGGAACCCCACACTCAGTTCCAAACACATGCTCGCTTTTGCACTCGCCTATTGGCTTTGACTCCATGCTCTTACTCCTACAAAATACAAAAATAATACTACAAAAAAAATAATACAATAAAATAATTTAACACAATAAAATATAAAAAAAAGTAAACAAAAAAAAAATGGAATTGGATTGCCTCCCAACAAGCGCTTGATTTAACGTCGCGGCACGACGCCATCACTTTCACCACTTTTCCTTTCACTTTGAGGATATAAATTGCTCCCCCAATTTTGCATCAATTTTTCTGTCACGTTCATGAGGCGGCGGTGTGAAAATAAAGGAACCAAGCAATAGATATCGCATCTTGCACTTCTTGGCCCTTAAGTGAGGAATGTCGTTTTGTCTCCTTGGCATCGCAAATTTCAGAATATAAACACTTTGTTCCTCATCCATTGACTCCTCTATATGCTCAAATGGATCAATTCCTATGTCACCAACCAAACACAATGTTGAAAAATATTTAGAATAAGGTCCAATACGCTCTAACTCCAAAATTGTATTATTTTTGACATCCTCAATTTCGCACTCTTCGTCAACCTTGGCATCATTAATAATATTTTGGTCGAATAGTTGGAATTCCTCCTTTCGCTCCACAAGCTGGCCAGTATCCACAAAAATTAGTTGTAGGGCATCAGACGCCTCAACCTTTTTATTCAATTGAGCCTGCAGGTCATGAATATCTGAGCCAAATTGTTCTATCTCTTGCCTGAGCTCAGCTCTTCCTTCTATTAGTTGTTCTGTCATATTCGAAAGACCATCACGGAGAAACTCATGAGATTTTATCAGTTGAGCTTGTTCCTCTAGCCAAGATTGGCTTACTATATCTGCTTCTCCAAAACAATCTTCTTGTGGGAACTCACTCTCTTCATCAAATTAAGGTGCTTCTTGAAAATTGGCCATTAATTCGTCCATTCTATCCTGGAGTCTTTTGATATCTTTTTTGAGTTCATCCTGTTGCTCTGCTACTTGCCTCAGAATATCCCTAGTATATGCATCAGGTTTCGTATCTTGTACTTCATTGCTCCTATCAAACTCATAAACATTATTAGAAACATCATAATAAGAGCTCTAAGAAGGATAATAAAAATTAGGACAACCATCCCAATGGCCATGTTGACCACCACATATATGACAAATATTTCACTCAAAAGATTGAGATTGTACGCACAACTCGCTCCCTAGAACATTCTGACAATTTTTCCACCAGTGAGGTCCTCCACAATATGGACAATGATCATCATAGTAAGAATAACCAATATTCGAACAATTCACATTCCAAGATGCCATGTCAACAAAGATAATAAAATATTAAACTAAGATAAAAATAAAAAGAAACTTGAATAGACAAAAAGTAAAAATCTAACCTAGCTGCTAGTTAATTTCTAAGTCCCCGGCAACGGCGCCAAAAATTTGTTGCGGCCAAACGCACACGCAAGTATACGCGGTCGTCAAGTAATAAAGTGATTAAAAGTTGGATGTCGAACCCATGAGGACTTAGATCAACTATTAACTAAATTAGACTATCCTAATTATCTATACAAGAATTAAACCAAGAAGTATTTGATTCTAAACTAATTAAAATAAATAAAAACAAATAATGAACTTTGGACAGAGAAAGAGCAGATTTTTATGATATCAATGTAGTGAAAACGATCTAGGGTTATGGGCTATCTAACATTCCTATTGTATTCTTCAATTGAATTAATTAACTAATTTATCTAGTTTATTGGTTGACAAGGTTAATATTGCTCATAAGAATCTGTAGAGTTCTTACTCGCCTATTCAAGCTAACCTAACTCCTATATGTCTATGGAATTAGAATCAACAAGAACGCATTTATAATTCCTGTAAATCAACCAAGCAAGGTAATTAGGTATATGTCTATCCTAACCGCGAATCCGTTCCCCGATGCCCAGGTTCAAGAACTCGCTCTACTCAATCCTATATGCAATCTAGAATTCCCACTTTTGAGTTCAACTCTATATTCGTAGATAGTATTCAATTGGTGATCAAGAAATCAAATAATTAAGTGCACTATTGAATAAATAAACCAATATGATAAACTAAGAAATCAAAATCAATATCCGAATAACAATAGTCATGAAAGAACCACAACCCTAGAATGTGAAGTTTAGCTCCACATAGACATGGTAGCAAAACAACACATCATATAAAGAAACATAAAAAGACTAAGTTGGTGGAAGAAAAGATGAAATTCGGCCTCCACGGCGGCTCTGTGCTTGTGTTTTCCTCTCAAAGACGTCCTCCTTTCTTCAAAATACCGTTTTTTCATGTATATATACCAAGTAGGGTTGGGCCCAAACAATTATACCTTCTCCAATGTGAAAAAGGACATTTTTCCCGGGTGACTAGCGCGACTTCGCGCTAACTTCGCACTAGAGCTCGCGCTAGTTTCCTGACATTCTGCCTCCAGCTTCTAGACTAGCGCGACTTCGCGCTAGAGTTCGCGCATTTTTCACCCTGTTCCGTTTCGAATTTAGAAAAATGTAAAACATGAAAGTTGTATCCCTTTGAGTTAGCTTTTCAACCATATATTGTGGAGCTAAATTGGAGTTCTGAGCAAAAAGTTATATCTATTTTACTAGACAGTGCGCAATATGCCTACTGGAGTCTTCGTTCGCTCTAACTATCATCCGTTGGCCCCCAAACACGATCCCGGCTTAATTCCTTGAACTTTTACTCAAACTTTAAAGCTCCAAATCACTTGAATTCATTCCATAACATCTATATAGCTAGGAATCACTCCTACAAGGCATAGAACACACAATTAGTGCAAAACACTAGCGATTAAAGCTCAAACTCAATTAGGCATAAATATAATACAATTTAGCATTAAAACATCAAAATGTAAAGTAAGTAATGCACTAAAAATATGAAATTATAGCCAGACATCAGGTACACACTTTACGCGTGTAACCAACTCTCAATACTATATTATAATTAATGTTGCTCTATTTTTTTTCCTTTCATATTCATTGCTGTTATAATGGAAATAAATTTATGTACACTAAAATTTTTATGATTACCTATATGATAAATTTGTAAAAGAATTGAATTTGATTCTTTAACAAATTAGTTGCTCATTCCAAGTTTTTAACGTTTAAATATAACAATATTTCTTTCAAATAAAAAATCTATGTTCAAAGGATAACAAAAGATTGATCTGACATTTCACTTAAATTTTTTTTAGTTAATTTTAAAATTTTAATATTAAAAAGATAATTAAATTACGTTTTCCGATATCAATTTTATTTTTAACGGATAAAACATTGACCAACATGTCTTATTAGTTTTCTGGTTGAAACGTATCAAAAATAAAAAAATATTCAACTTTCGCTGCATGATTGACACCCAAAATTTCAACCATTTTTTCAATATTTTGTATTTTACGTTAGTATAAGTCAATTCGCTAAAAAGACTTTAATATATAAAATATATTGCCAATTGTTATAAAACAATAAAAGAAGAAGAAGAGTATTGTAGAGAAAAGTAGAAGGAGAGAACTCTTATTGATTTGGGATGAATTACAATGGAATAGAACCCTCTATTTATAGGGAGAGGGTGACTTAGCCACCAAGTAATAAACCCTAGAATCTCTCTAAATATAGAAATTCACCATAAATAAAATTCTATTTATAACACTCCCCTTGAATGTCTATTCAACAGATAATGTGCCTCGTTAAAACCTTAACTAAAATAAAACCCAATGGGAAAAAATTCTAGAGAAGGAAAAAGAGTACACATATCTAATAATACGCCTTTTGGTTGCCTCATTAAAAACCTTGCAAGGAAAACCCAGTGGGACAAAACCTTGTAAGGGAAAAAGAGTACAACGCGTATTAACTCCCCTTGATGAGAGCATCAATTCACATTTTTAAGCATTTGCATTCCAATCTTGTGCAGCATCTTCAAAAGATCTTTGGTAGAGATTTGATGAACAAATCAGCCATATTAACTTGAATGAATATATTGCACCTTGAAATCATCATTCTTGATAGAGATGAATTGTCTTCATATGATCTTGTTGGAATCGTCAGTTCAATATCTTCACATAGAGGTGAAAACTCTTGGTATCATATTATCATGCCTATAGTTATAGCAAGATACATTTGTGCACAAATTGCACTGAGGAAGTGGTACTTCAAGATCAAGAATTGTATATGCTTCGAGCAACATAAATCCTTCATGGATTGTCATATAAGTTAAATCACATAAGCCATATAAATAGACTTTAGATTTGTATCAAGTTTTCATGTCATGCCAGACATATAAGATACATAAAGGTGATAGCACACACCATTATCTTTATACTTTTAAGTGTTTGAACTACATGTCCAAAACTACATGTCTTTCATATGAAACCAAATTCCACTTGAATTGTTTCTCTAGACTTAAGATCCTCATATATATTTAGCGCTATCATAGATGTCGTCGACAAACATTTTATATCAGTTTCAATATTTTTCATAAAGACATAACATAGAGATCTCTTCATTCATATTTTCAGGTACCTGAATCTCTCTTGAGATTTTATGAAGTGTTAAGTCATGTGATCTTCTAGATCACTTGCCTCCTTATTATGATCATTTTGATCATTTGCTCATCTTCTATATTAAGAAGTTTATTTGAAACCGATTTGTCTATACGCTTCAAGCGTACCATAGACTTTGTCCTTCTAGGACTTAATAGGAGTATTTACAATGAGAATATAGTTGCTTTCTTTGGGTCAACAAATGCGTCTGGTATGCTTTGCAATATATTGCAGATGAATTATCTTTTTATGAACTTCAAGTTCATATTATTTTATTCGAGGATCTAGATGTACAAATGATAATTCATTTCACGTAACTTTTTCTCAACTGTTTATCATGTCTCCCCCTCATGTTAGAAAAACTAACTTGTTTCCTCAACTTTGAGAACCCATCTTTGTGCGTTATGGTGTTAATCAAAATATACACCGCTCATCAATAATAATAAGATGGAATTATTTGGTTCCTGACCCTGAACCACTTGTGAGGGGAGAAAATAATATACTTTGGTATATAATGTATATCAAACTGATATATATAACTTTGTTCTCACAAGCAATGATTTAGCTATTAAGTGGAGTCACTCAATAAATCATTTTGCTAAACCAACTGTGATGTAAACCAACTTATCAAGATGAACTATCTTGAATAAAAAATCTGGAAATTATGCTCTAAATCAAATTATTGAGCAAGTTACCTCGCAAACACCATGTTGCGGGTTAATAATAATCGCACATGTAACCATCTCATAGATGCATCTTATGTGGTATACATGGCAGGTGAACAGACCCATATTAACCCTTGATATTTCCAGCATTCATATGGATTCAATCCCAATTTTAGTTGATCTATTAATTAATGAGAACAAGCGATATAAGAGAATTCGTAAAGAACTTTCTAGTTCTTTAATATTTACCCATGTGAATTCTCGTTTATTTTTGCACATCATGCTTAAATTAATATGGCTAAATCAATTATGCCAACTGAATAGATTATCAATATTAATAAACTTCGGATTTACACCATGACGTGTGCAATTATCAATAAACTCCAAGTTTATTATGATATGGGTTTTTATATCAATAAATATCCACTTCATTGTTGCATTCTTTTGTTTATGTAGTACAAATTGGAGAATAAAGTGGGTAGCTTTTCACATACATATTATCCCCGCTACAAGTTGTAGTAATAGAAGATATCAAATCTTTCCTTTATTTATAGTCTCAATATAATCAACCGCTTTCGCGTATACTTTGGAAACTGAATAAGTTTCTTTGAGACTTACTACAACACAATACCTTATTGGTAATTAATTATTTTTCTCCAAAATAGTATAATTGCTCTTGCAGAGTTCTCAATTAATTTTGTAGTACCACATATTCATCAACACCCATATGGTGAATATCTCTTTTAAAGAGAAAGTTATACCATTATGGTTATGGTCAAAATAATATGCAAGATCTGTTTCTTGCATTAACGTTGTCTTTTAATAATCACAATGCCAAAATATTTTGGCGTACAATAAGTACGTGACCAATGACCATTTATGCCATAATAATAGCATTATTTTCTTATTTCCTCTCAAACCTCCTTCTAGAGGTGAGTGTGGTATATTCACTACCACTAGTACGTTCATATTCTTTGAAGAATGAATATGTATTCATAAATCAGATGTTGTCTCATTCACATCATGAATGGACCATAATCATCTATATGTGCTTTATAAAATCTCATGTCAAATCGATGACAAATATTACTTTCACAGATTGAAGGATTATTTTGAGAATCCTTATTATTCTCATTATCACAATGATGACAATTATAATTTCGTCTATTGCCACGTCCACATCCATTGATACATTCATAGTGATAATTCTGTCTTCTTTCAGACTTATCACATACTGCTATCACATTCTCTTAAAGGAATGCGAATGGAGCAAATTCAATGGGACGAGTTTCTACTTTTTGTGCCCATAATCATACATGAATTTGATCACGGCAAGATATAAAAATTTTACCACTTCAGGTGGTTATAATTTCTTACAAACTCTATTAGAGTTATAATCAAACTTTGTTGTCTTTGCTAGTATATAAAATCAAATTATAGAATTTCAAGAATTTAAAAGAGAAAAATAAAGTAAAATACTTACCTTAAATTCAGAATTTAATCATGAAGGAAGTTCATGGAACAATTGACAATCATTATGCTCAATCCCAAAGCTTCTACTCAATTGGTTAGAGTCTCGTACTGATAACGTGTTATAAAACAATAAAAGAAGAAGAGTATTGCAGAGAAAAGTAGAGGGAGAGAATTCTTATTGATTTGGGATGAATTACAATGGAATAGAACCCTCTATTTATAGGGAGAGGGTGACTTAGCCATCAAATAATAAACTCTAGAATCTCTCTAAATATAGACATTCACCATAAATAAAATTTTATTTATAACACCAATAAATATTCGTAACGTGGAGAACTTTCAAACAGAAGAAGACAAACGAGAAATACCAAACCAAACTGCAGGCGCATGACAGCACGGCACGGTGGGTCCCTTACATGAGATCAGCTACTTCCTGGTGCTGGCGCGTGTACAAATGTTCCTCACAAATGTCTCTATGAAAAGACAACATTTGTCCTACTATTTCACCCGCCAACTCCATAGCCTCTTAATATACTCTTTCATAATTCCTAAATTTTTATTAATTCAAAAAATTTCACTATCTATCAACTGTTCATTTTTCAAAATTAATTAATTGGTTTATCTTCCTTGTTTTCAACGAAAAACTCTGAGATTGAGAAAGAAAAAAAAAGATAGATAGGGATTTTGTAGAAGCAGAGAAAAAGAAGTGTTAAGTATGTGGAATTAATTTAATGATAATGGATATGAAAAAGAATCAAAACGGTGGAAATAGTAGCTATGATTATTCGTTCAAGATTTTGCTAGTTGGAGATTCTGGAGTTGGAAAAAGCAGTCTTCTTGTCAGTTTTATTTCACAGCATCCTCCTCAGGATCTTTCTCCTACTATTGGTATAAAAACTAAACACCCTTTTTATAGTTTTGATCCATTTTGCTTGTGTTTAATTTTGTGCCACTGGTTGTTCTTCTTTATGGGTTTTGTTTGTTTTTGGCTGTTATTTCTTGGACTAGCTCAGCTCTGTATACAGGGTCAGCTTCTGAGTACTAAGAATTGGAAAAATTTGTTTGCTTTGTATTTTTCTGGGGTTGTTTGGTGGAGGTTGATTCAACTTATTTCCACTATGGTGTTCTTCAGGTTACCTGGGAACTGACCTGTATCATGTTCTATGGTCCCAAATTGTCACTTCACAAGCCCATGGCACGTATTGTTTGTTGTAGGCCTAGGTCCGCGTGAATTTGTCTTCCGGGCTATGCCATATTTAGTCCCAAAAGCACGCGTACCACGTGAATTTGTGTCATGACTCTTTCACTTTCCTCTTGGATTCGCCTAAGGTGACATGTGCACTCCTTCTTCCTAAGCTTGACCGCCTAGAAGCCTGCCGGTCCTGCTTGACCCGCCCTCATTAGTCTATACTCCATCATAACAAATATTAGTCGTTTTGATACACTTGGATTTGTTTTTAAAGATTTGACCTTTTAGGAATATAAGGAGTATTTATAGGAGTACCTAATTAGTAGTGTATTAATTAAGTGAAACATTTGAGAACTATTAAATATCTTGATTAAGGGGTGTGCAAATACCTTAAAAGACAGGTACTATGAATTAGAGCTAGTAGTCAATTAGCCCTGGCATATCTCTGGAAGTTGATGCGATTGCTTATTTATGGGAAAGGAATAAATGTGTATCTATTGCACTTTGATAATTATCATTTCTTTACCTTTTTATACATTTCTATACTGCTTTATTTTCATCTTTCCTCGTGCCTTGGAAACAACCTCTCTACATTCATCATAGGGTAAGGTCTGCGCACTCACTATCCTTCCCAGACCCACTTATGGGATTATACTGGGTTTGTTGTTGTTGTTGTATACTAGGATTACGATGACTGACGCTATCCTCCCCAGACCCACTTATGGGATTATACTGGGTTTGTTGTTGTCCTATACTAGGATTACGATGACTGACGCATAGACAAGTAAGACTAGCATTTCTCGTTATTAGCAAGAATAAAAGAAGGTAGTTGGAGAAGCTTATGAAATGGAAATATTTCAATTTGTGGGAGGTGGAGCTTAAATTTACTACAAATGGTACTGTTTACAAAGAGTATCAATTGCTTCAATTTAATGGAAGGTTTTCTCCCCTGGAGTTTAATGATAAGGGATGTACTACTTTAGGTTTTGACTCCATGGGACAAGACAGATGGTGATTGTTACGAATTGTAGTTTCCTAATATCAAATTAGAATTTTTTTTGCACCTGTAAACTGAGACGTGATAAAAATTTCATCTATACAACATTTGACAACTTGAAGCTCGTTACGTAGTCATTAAACTTGTATTCTGTTTCCAATTTAAGGTTGTCGTCGTTGAGTTTCTCCATGTCGAGCCCCATAACAACAGTCCTATTCCTATATGCTGCGACTTTACCGTGTCTTGCATCATTACAAGGGCAAAATCTTTATAACCATCGTCTTTTTGGTCATGGTAATCTGACTGTCCGCGGAGATTGAAATGAGACTACTAATCACCATGTTTTTGTTTCCTATGAAGCAGTAGCTCTCAAAACTCTGCAACCACTCTTACCTTGTTCTGTTTAACTTCCCAACTTTGAGAAAGGGACAATGATCCCTTGTAATTCCCTGTATGCTTGACCTAATGTGCTAGTAGCTCATGCATTAAAAAATATTTAAAAAATATTGTGCAATAGCAATGATAAATTTTTATATGCAAATTGCAGTGGCCGTCCCATTTGCATGTGAGGATGCCAATCATTGTCATGATTTAGGTGGCACATATTTTGCCCTTTGCACGTCCTTGTTTTAAAAAAGTTAAAATTTCTTCTGTTCTCCTAAACATAGTTCAAACTTGTTACTAGCATTTTTTAGTTTTTTTCTCCTTGGTTATCATAGAAGTTTATTAAAATTTTCTTTTCATTTACTTGGTTGTGCTTTTGATATCAGTTCATTACAGAAGTTGAAACATGAAAAGGTGAACAAACGTATCGAGTTTTCCCTAATTGAGAGGGAGTGAGGGACAAATGCATTTCAGTTTATTATTTTGATTACCGAAGGAAATGGAGAAAGCAGATCTCATCTCTCACATTTTATTTCAAATGTTAAGGTGTGGACTTCAAAATCAGGACGCTAACAGTTGGTGGAAAGAGGTTGAAATTAACAATTTGGGATACAGGTAATAAAAGATAATTTTGAGGTTATGCTATTATTTTTGGGAAGCTATACCAACACGTGGAAAAAAAATCAGTTAAATAAAAGCAGTAGAGATAGGTGTTAGTACTCTTCCTGTTCTGCAATTTCAAAGTAAGGCCGGGTTTCTGAGTATAAGTTATCTCCCTGCAGCTGGACAAGAGAGGTTTGGAGCGTTGACAAGCTCGTATTATAGAGGGGCTCACGGAATTATACTAGGTAAGCCATCAGACTAAATTGCTCTTGCTTTCTGAGGATCACCAGAGCTCCCTGTTAAATTGTTCTTTCATTGACTATATGTGAATGCTTTCCTCAAGTTGACCTGGTACTTCCTAATTCGTACTTTTCCCAGTTTGCAAAGAACTGCAAGGGAAATTTCAAATTCTTTGGGACATTAATGTGTCCGAATATGCCCGGGGGGGGGGGGGGGGGTTATTGTCATAGTTTATGATCATTAGATGTGGCCTAATATATGTTATTGTTACAGGATTTAACTGCTAAATGCTGGTCCTTGTATTTGTTCTATCTGTGGAGGTGCTAGTTGCTTGCTATTATGATAACTAATATCGATCTTTTTAATCTTAGTGTATGATGTAACAAGGCGAGAGACCTTTACAAACTTATCAGAAACTTGGTCGAAGGATATAAAGTTTTACTCCACGAATCCTGAGTGTATCAAGATGCTAGTCGGGAACAAAGTCGATAGGGTGAGTGTGACTTATCCTTCTGTGTCATCATGAATTCAAATGTTAGTTAATCCATTCGTTTTGTTTGAATTTACCTAGGATGAGGAGCAAGATGTGAAAGTTATTGGTTCATAATTTGTATTTTTTTTAAAAAATCTTATTTTTGACTTGCAATGAGCTATTAAAAGAGTGATATCCTGCATATCTGCGATATTCATCAGGAAGGGTTTGATGATCATTCTTAAGTCACTGTCTGTGAACCTAATCTAGAAATGCATGTTGCAACTCACCTCTTCGCTTAGATAAATTGGTCAAACCTTTTGAAGTTGAAGTATTTCACCCGTCGCTTTTGACGTCCAAAAATATTGCTAAAGCCATCTATGGTCGTAAAAATTTTCTTCATCAGTCATGCTCAAGTAATCTCATCTTTAAGATGTATGCACAAAAAAAGGAGTCAAGTTCACTTGCGATGAATTTGCTCATGTTACTGACATCCTATTTCCAGGATAGTGAAAGGGCTGTAACTAGAGAAGAAGGCCTGGCATTTGCGAAAGAGCACAATTGTTTATTTCTTGAATGTAGTGCTAGGACAAGAGAAAATGTGCAGCTGTGTTTTAAAGATCTCACAAAAAAGGTACTCCTCTTAGGCTCGTTTTTCTCGTTTTTTTTCCTCCACTATTGTTTAAGATATAGTCGATCAAAGTTTCTTGTGGTGGATGTATTGATGTTTGGTTTGCCAAATAAACGGACACAGGTCGAAGTAAACAAAAAGGGGATAGCAAACATGTGTAAATGTCTTATTAGAAAATCATATCCCTTGCGGATTATTTTTCCCCCATTCGCGTGATAACCTTTTAGGCTACTGCATTCCCTACTACAAGTTGGAGCTACATACTCCTTTCTTTTCTTGCAACAAATGCAGACTATCAATATAATCTCCAAATATTGTATTTAAGTGGAAAACCAATGATCCTGTGTCGGATCGGAGAAAAGCCTTCTGCTCAATGCCTACTGATTATTTGTTGGACAAATTTGCTGAAATTAACCAGGGCATCATATACGTTGAATGTAGTCCCATTCAAGTTTGATTTCGACTGTCTTGAGCTATAACTATCCCTTTTGGAAATTAAACGAATATGTGCTCCGGAAAAGAAAAAGAACCCCAGGGTATGTTTTCAGACAGCTGTTCTCTAAAAACGTCTTTCCTGAAAGTTTAAAATATGAGACGTTCTAGTTTAGTAGAAATGCGGGGCCGAGTTTTTCATTAGTTTGGGGCTTATGCAAAATGTTTTTAAAAAAAAGGCAGCCCGGGGCACTAAGCTCCCGCTATGAAGGAGGTTCGGGGAAGGGCCGGACCACGTACGCAGCCTTACTCTTGCATAAATCCTGCATTTATGCAAGAGGTTGTTTCCACGATTTGAACCCGTGACCTCCTGGTCACATGGCAGCAACTTTAAATTTCTTGAACTTCAACTTTAATTGTTCTTAAATGGAAATTGCTTTCCTGAGAAGAATTTGAATTTCTTGAACTTCAACTTTAATTGTTCTTAAATGAAAATTGCTTTCCTGAGAAGAATTTGAAAGTTAAAGTGGATAAGTGCGTCGAAAATACTGGAGGATGTAATAATATCACTTTTAAAAGGATTGAGCAGCTGGTAGAGAATGCTTTGAAGTATGGTTAGTGGCTTGTAGTTAGAATTCATGTTGCTCGGATCCTGCAAAAGTGCTGCAGCAGTTGTGTCGGATTCTCGAAAAATGCATAACTTTTAGCGCATAATTGGAGCATTTTTGAAGGACCCGTCACGAACTGGGCTGCATTTTTTGAAGTATCCAAGCAACATTGGCTAGGATCCGTTAGTTCTGAGCTCGTGCTTGACCCATTGAGGAGAACATTATTCGGCATCTGTTTTCTCGGGTCGTCCATGATGCGGAGATGGTCCCTTGATCCCTCGATGCCTATTCTCTTGAAAGGCGATTCTCTGCTCTGCAGTTTATCATTCAGAAAACATTCTCTGTAGTTGTTACTTCTTGAATCTGTACACTTTTGCTTAGTGTTTGCTAACTGCTCAAATTTAACTTACAGATACTGGAGGTGCCAAGTCTACAGGAGAAAGGCTCAACAGTAGTGAAGAACCAAATTTTGAAACAGAAAGAAGCGTACAAGTCTCGACATAGCGAAAAATGTTGCTCCTAGTTGAGATATATGCTTGCTATACTCATAAATGGGGCGATGCTTGTTACGAGGATTTGCAGTCGAATGACAAGTTCATCCTACAGTCCGAGGAAGGTGTTGTTCTTTTTCTTGATGATCATAGCTAGATTGTCTTCGTGTATCTAGATGTAAAGGTTTTTTTTTTTTTCAATTTTTAATCTTTAGAAGAGTGGTTGCATAATAGCGTCTCGCGGGGAGATGTAACCCATGTTGCGCAGACTTTCCAAAATGTCACCGCACCCGTATCGGATTTTCAAAAATGCACTATTTTTGAGGATTCGACATGTACCCGACAACATTTTCGGAGAGTCTGAGCAACATAGCCCAAGACATTTTGGCTTGTAGTAAGTGGTCAAAGATAAAAAAAAAAATGTAAAAGATCAGTGTCCAATCTTTTTTAAGGATTGGTCGTTTTAGCTTTCTATGTCTCGTGGAGAGACGATCAAGCTAAGTTTTGTACCAAAACAAATTTTGGGCTTTATACAAAGTTGTTCAAGCTGAAAAACTAAGTATATTCTTTGAATGAATTCTTGTTTGTTTGGTATATAAAATCTTAGAAATGACATCAGACAGCCTATTTAAAGGGCTGTTATTTAGTAATTAGCCAGTGCAGTTATTTTAAAGGGATTATTTAAAAATTGGTCAGTGCGTCTTGAATTTCGGCTTTTCAGTTTTGACAAAAATGTCTCGAGTTGACCCGAACTTAAGATTTTAGTTTAAAATTTCAGGATTATTACTGGCTAATTGTTAACATATTTGGTTCCGCGTTCATGTATTTTGTATTTTGGGTTTATGTTGTAGTTGGGCTTAATTATCTGTATTGGGCTGATTCTTTATTCCTTAGTAATTTTTATATTCCTATGCCACATAGCAAACCTTATTACCCTTAATGTTTAAGGTTTGACTTAATTACACTTAGTATATCGAATTACCAATTCTATACCATAGTGTATTTTAAAGGTACAATTAATGCAGCATATATCCCTCTTTAATTCAATGTACCGTATATCCCACCCCTCGCACGTTTCTCTCTCCCTCTCCCTCACCCTCACTCACGTTTATGTACTGTTATTAAGCATAAAAAGAATCATGTAACTAAAATTAGTTACATGATTTATCAATTTACTTTGTATTGTTTTTATACAATGTCTATGTGTCTATATACATATAATGTGTAGAAAAAAAATGTATTTACTTACAAAATGAAAAATATATAATTGAAAAAAGTGACGAATAACTTCCCGTACAAAACAGTACCTCTACCTGGTTCTATGCAAGCATTATTCCAGAGTTAATGCGCAGAAAGCAATATCTCGTATATTCATTTTAGCGTTAAAGGCACTATCACCTGGAAATGGAAAATATATCTTGTCAACACCATTTTCTATTGCTCGTAATTTTAATTATTAGAATATATTTTCTATTTTGTATTCAAGATACTTATAAATTCAAAAAATTGCTTCTAATTGTGCTCTTTTACGTAACGTAAAACTGAACTTCAGGGTTGTGATGCATCCATACTCATAAAGTCAACAAAGTCTAAGCAATCGGAAAGAAGCGCCAAGTAATTAGTGTAGAAGTTTTAGTCGTTTTTGATTTATGAAAACAGAAAACAAAGCATCTACAATCAGAATACAAATAATCTACAATTTATCTGAAAAATATCTACAAATTGGGTACTTTGAATTTTTATATCCCAATTCCCATTTAATTATAGTTTAATTGGGATTTTCGACATAAATGCGTTTTTTGCAGAAGATTTGTAGAAGCTTTAGTCGTTTTTGATTTGTGAAAACAGAAAACAAAGCATCTACAATTAGAATACAAATAATCTACAATTTTTCTACAAAATATTTACAAACTGGGTACATTAAATTTTTATATCCCAATTCCCATTCAATTGTAGCATAATTGGAATTTTTGACATAATTGCGCTTTTTCAGAAGATTTGTAGAAGTTTTAGCCGTTTTTTATTTGTGAAAATAGAAAATAAAGCATCTACAATCAGAATACAAATAATCTACAATTATCTACAATTTATGCAATATGTCGTCGTCTTCTTCTTCTTCGACGAGTTTCAATCTGAAATTCAGTCAAAACCAAGTCTAATCTTCACCAAAACCCCTCAAAATTGAGATATAAACTCCAAACAATATTCCCGATTATTTTCAACAACACCCAATCCAAACAAATAATGATTTTTGAAAACCCAAATTTGAATTCAAAGCTTTCAAGCTTTTTAATGGCTGTCAATGGTGGAATTGCTGCTCTCTTTTCATTTGCTTTGTATTACTGAAATTTGCGATTGAGAAATAGAGAGAGATGTAGAGAGAATGTCGACGAACAAAGCTTTTGCAGAACTGATTTCTACAATTTGAAATTGAGCTTCTGATTTCGACGAACTGAGCTTTTGATTTGTGTCTTAAGCGAAAATATCGAAGAACAGATCTGAGCTTTTGAACAGATTTGATTTCGGCGAATTGAGCTTTTGAACAGATTTGATCTGTGGCTAAATCAATTAGAAGATTCTGTTCCTGAATTTTAGCACGCCTAATTAGGAAGATTCAACTACTAATAATTAGTATTTAATGAATGGTATAATTATTGTAGGAAAAATGTGGACAGGGCGGGTAAATTAGAAACTGTGCACATTTTTTGTAATAAAGTTTCATATATGGTATAGGAAGGAAAAAATCTCTATTCCTTGTAATAGGAACAAGGTCGGATCATTTATATATGTAATAAAAGATTCTAGAGACCCTTTGGCAGTTTTTGAGTATATGACACTTTGAGAAATGTCTGGGTCGAGAGAGTTGAGAATCTAGCTAATGACTATATTATTGCACTCTTCCATTGATCGAAGAGTGGTGAATCAACATCAGGACGAGTATGCCATTGATAAACCCTATTTTCTTATTTACAGAAAGTGCAATTATAATTCCCCTTCTCCAAGCACCAAAACAACTACCATTGAATTGCTTAGCAACTAACATAATGTTACGACCTAAAACTACGTGACCTGCACCTAGTACACTATTCGACCCGAGCGAACCAAACCATATGATGCACCCAAATTATATGCATGAAAACCAATTTAACTGCGGAAGCTCCTTGAAAATCAGATACATTCAAGTTAAATGATAAAATACTTTTTCCATCACACATGATGCCTTTCATGATAATAACAATGAGACTAGACATATTCTCCCGAATTACGCTAGCTGGCATTAAATACGGCTCTCTCGGATCGCACCCATGGTTTGGTTATCCCTAATCCCACCTTTAACCTCTCCGTATTGATCCCTCATATACGTTAGGAGTGATGTTGTTCAACAACTACCTAAATATGCACTCTCTCCCGAGTAATACATACTACATAAGCGCAATCGATTGAGAGCTCTTCAACCAACCACAATAATAACGTAGTTGAACAAATAGAGAAAATACTACAGCAAATCTATATTAACGTAACAGGAAAATCATCCTCCAATAGGTTCCATCAAAATCCTAGATAACAAATTAGCTATTCATAATAGTATGCATAACTACAATACGAGAATTCATAACCAATAATGAAAAATAGGAAGAAGGAAGTGAAAAACTCGTAGAAGAATTCTCCGCCTTGCTCCTAGTGTGTCCTTGCCTCCTTAGGTCGAATCGCCGGTATCCACGGCCTCCTTAGGTCTAAAGTGTGTCAAAAGTATGTCCCCCTTTCTCAAAATAGCGTTTTTACATGTATTTATACCAAATAGGGTCGGGCCTAGATGAAACACCTTTTCTGCGCGAAATAGGACTCTGGCTTTATAAAATTTGCACAGGCATGCCGCTTGGGGGGACGCGCCATGCGGTGTGCTTGTGGGAAAGTTCAGAGAGCTGATTCTGACAGGCTGCAGGACTTTTTCACGGGCGCGCCGCGAGCCGTGCCGCACCATGTGCTGCGGTAGTGTGAATTCGCAAAAAATACAAAACATGAAAGTTGTAGCCCCTTCAAATAGCTTTCCAACGATATATTATGGAGCCCAACGGAGTTCTGAGCGAAAAGTTATGTACATTTTACTAGACAATGCGTCGTATGCCCGCTCAATTCTCCGTTTCGTTCTTAACTATCATCCATTGATCCCCGAACACGATCCCGGCTTGATTCCTTGGGCTTTTACTCAGACTTCAAAGATCCAAATCACTTGAATTCATTCCATAATATCTACATAGCTCGGAATCACTCCTACAAGGCATAAAATACACAATTAGTGCAAAACACTAGCGATTAAAGCTCAAACTCAATTAAAGTACAGTACATTACAGTGTAATAAGCGACTAAAATACGTAATTATAACCTATCATCAACCACCCAAAGAATCCATACCCACTCCTTCAACCACACCCTCAACCACACCTATCTCTAAGAAAGGAAGATTCAAGGTGCTTGCTCGCAAAGTAGTCGCTGGAGTAGAATAAATCAAGAAAATCAATGAGCAACTGAAGCAAGTCAGGCATATGAAACCCAAAAATCGGAAGATTCTTTCAAGTCTACAACTGAGGAGGAAGAAACTATTTCATCTGAAATACAGCAGGTAATATCTACTCCAAAATTACGTCTAAGACTATCTCTAAGGTTGCTGAAAATCTGGAAAATAGGTCTGTTTTGGTGGGAACTATGGCTGGGGTTGAAATAACTGAGTCTTGGAAATAGGGTGGTAAAAATAAAAAGAAAAAAGAAAAAGAGACTGATGGTGCTCAAGGCGATGTGAAGGGAATGGAAAAAGTAGTGGCTGAATCTTCACCTACTCTTGTTGGTTTGACTGAAGAAACATGAGCAATGGTAGTATGGAGTGAGGAATCTGCTGGAGAAGAAGAAAGATTAAGAGAAAAAGGGGGAAGTGGGTCTGGAGAAGCAGTTGAGGGATTGGTTAGATTGGGGAAGAATGTTCAAGAACCTATTCCATCAGGAAACCCTCAAAGATCCACTGAAACGTGTGTCTGATAGCTATAATCCAAAAAGGAAGAAGAGTTCAGGAGTTAAAATCCGTGGAACTACTAGGGCAAACAAGAAGAGAAAGGCTGCTCTTCTATCCCTGTAGAGACTCCTCCTACAAGAGGAAGAGCTACAAGGAGTCAGAAGAAGCAGAGTGAGGCAGAACTAGAAAAATCCCTACAAGAGAGTAAAAGAAAAGCTGTTGCAAAGGGAAAGAACAAAGTGGTTGAGCCTGTTGAGGCAGTTGAAATTGAGGAGATGGGCCTGGTTCTTCGTGATGAAGACAAGGCAGAGGAGGAAGAGGTTGAGACTCCAAAGACAAAGAAAAGGAAGACTTCCAAAAAGAAGTCCCCTTCAAAGACAAAGTCTGCAGAACCTTCTTCCTTGGCGAAAAGAACTAGGCCTGCCGTGTAATATAGAAAAGTGAAAGTAGTGGAGGAAGAAGAGAGTGAAGAAGAAGAAGAAACCGATGAAGAACAGGACAAGAAGGAGAAGTTTGGAAAAAGAACCATCTTGAAGGGTAGATTCCTCAGGGGCTTGGAGCAGGAAGGCATGGTCGTGCTGCTGCAAAAACTCCAACTACAGGGTTGGAAGGGCATAGTCCTTCAGATGGATGGAAGGCTTGCCAGGGCTGAGATTGTAGAGTTCATGGCAAATTGTGAGATAAAAAAATGGCAGAGTCACTAGTGTGGTGAATGGAGTGACTATGAGCTTCGACGATAAAGAATTGGGAGAGATTCTGGGTGTACCTGCTGAAGGGTACAATGATTACAAAAAGCTCAAATGGCCAAGCCTAGAGAACCTCCCTACCTCCCTTGCCATTACAAGGAATTTTGCTGACAATGAGTTAGAGCTAGAGGCCAAGGCTGTATACAAAAGTGAGATGAAGCTTCCCATAAAGTGTTGTTAGAATTTGTTAACAAGGTTATGCTGTCCAGGCAGGAAAGAAGGCACATTGCCACATTCATGGACTTGGTCCTTATGGAATGTTTGGATAGTAGGAGACAAATCAATTGGCCCAGATTTATCATCCAGCTTCTTGATAGGGTTCTAACTGGCACCGAAACTCATGCCATACCCTATGGTTTCATTCTCACGACTGTACTTGCTCACTTCAAGGTATCTCTCAAGAAATGGGAAGTTGGTAATAACAATGATCACTTTGGGACAAACACTTTGACTGCATGTGACTATGAAGTCTACACTACTCCCAAAGAACCTGGTTCATCCAAGAAGGTATCTGTGAACAGCAAAGTGCGAGCTTTGGTACAAGAGAGTAGGGCTAAGGATGCTGAGATTGAGAGGCTGAAGAAGAGGTTGGCTGAAGTAGAAACTGAGAGGGATTCTCTCAGGCTGAGCTTGCAAAGGAAAAAGAGAAGAATGAAGGCATTCTTCATGATATGTTAAAGCTACTTCAGGCCAGAAACCAAGATCCTGGTCCTTCCCAGCCTTGAAACCTTCCTAGCCTAGTTAGACAAACCAGTGACCCGGATGAGATTTCTTTTTGTTTTTTTGCTCATGATCCAATATCATTATTTTTCTTTATGCTTTATGGATGACTAATATCAATGTTAATTAATGGTTTTTGTGCTCTAACTATTTTTTGATGCTTCTTAGATAGCTAATATCATTAGATTGATAGATGATGCTTGACTCCATGATTGCATTTGAAGTAGCCCCAGTGGCCATGAATAATATCTATTAAAATCTAGTTATCTAACATAATTATGCAACTTTTCGATGATGCCAAAGGGGGAAGATAGGTTGTGCCTTTTAGTTTGGACTGTGATGTTTATAACCTAATGAACCTGGTCCTTGATGATTAGTGACTTTAAAATAGAAAGTGTTCTAACATTATGTTGGTGTTGAGTTGAGTTGAAACATGGCTTATGCTTATGAAAAGCACAGAGTTTGTCATCATCAAAAAGGGTAAATTTGTTGGCCCAAGTGAAGTTTGTTTTGATGGTTGACAAAGAAACTCAAGCATGAACCAGGTCCATACACAGTGTGTACAGACACTGGCAGAATTCGGGCACAAGGCATGCACGTGAAGGAGATAAGCTTAAGTGATTATATATGATATCTCCTGAATGAAAATGTTGCATAATTGATAAGGAGAAGACTCCTTACTCGAGAGAACTCTATCCTAGATAAGGGAGGAGTTAGAAGTTGAAGATAACGAGAACTCTTCCACCATGGAAGAGTATAGCATTAGAATTCTAGTTATTTCCCATTCTACTAACTTTATAAATTGCAGGATGTTCTCATTTTACAGGTACGCACAAACGCTGAAGTTAAATGTGAGTTGAGAGTAAAATAGTAAGGCATTTTGCAAACAATTCTTGTGTGATTCAAGTGTGTGAACCTGAAGCTACATGAACCAGATAGAAGAATCAGTTCCAAGTGTCTGTCTTTTACTCTTGTTTCATTGTAGTAGATGTTTCAAATTGTATCATTCAGCTTTATCTAGAAGCAATTGTACTAGGTACTCTGAGTGTTGTATTCAAGTTAGAGTTAACTTGAAGTTGTAGCAACAGTCTGATTGCCACAAAGGGATTAGAGGTAATCCTTAGGTTTTCAAAGAGTTTTGTAAATGCTGTTTTGGCTCAGTGATTTAGTGAAGTGTTGGAAAAAATCCTACTGAGTAGTAGGTCGTGGTTTTTTCACCTTTTGAGCCAGGTGTTTTCCACGTAAAATACTTGTGTTCTTTACTTTCCGCATTTATTATTCCACAATAGTAGTATAAGAAACACATAGAAGAACCGGGTCCTTTTATAATCTGTGCACGCGAAAAATTGGACACCACACAAATCATCCCCCCTCTTGGATAATACTTCAATACACAAATATGTGGTATTGAAGTATAAAACATCAACTTGTTATAATAGAATATCTATCTTTTAGTTCTTAAATTAAATCTCATTTGTTATCGATAATTCATAATAAGTGTAAGATTTATATAAGTAATTTGATGGTGTAAACTTTTTTACACGTTATTATTATTATATAAAAGTTAAATGCATAATAAAAAGAAAGTATAAAATAGTACATCTCGATGTTGTTAGTTTTTTCTATTTTTTCCTTTTTCCTATTAAAGAATTCTGCAACAAATTTGTCGGGCTTACTGCAGCTACGTGGAAGAGACGATTATGAGAGAGAGAATTACGATGAGCAATCTTGGATAGCAAAATGACATTCTGAGTCTAGTAATTTTGTCTTCTTCTTAATTTTTTTAAAAAAATAAATGTTCTCTTGTCGTAGGTATCGTTAAATGTCATCTTAAGGAAATTAAACTTTTCAGAAAAGTTAATATTCAATCGATAATAAATAAGGAGACTTATATAAGGGTCTGCAGGCTCCAGCAAATATATAGTTGTGTTGTGCTTATTAGACAAAAACAATGCTCTGAAAGAGAAAGCTATAATTTCATCTTTTTTGTCTCTTTTCTCTGGTCATTTTTCTTCTTTAACTCCTCCTTTTCTCAAAATACAATGTTTCTAAACCTATATATTAAAAACCCATTTGTATCTCTAGCTTCACTAATCATCATAATTAGAGTGATATTAGTATGTTATTTAAATCAATGAGAGGATCCCCAATATGGCTAGTTCTCTCTTTGGCTCTCTTCTCTTTTCTTTTCATACAAACCATTGGAGAAGAAGTTTTTCTTGAGTGGCATGTTGCCGAAGACAATAACATCAAACCAGTCTCTGTGGATCAACCAGTATGATTCAAAACTCTTCAAATGTTTTTTTTGTGTATTACTAGCCACTAATGCTTGCATTATGGTATGCTGTCTACATCACACTCCTTGGGGCAGACTCTTTTTCGGACCCTGCGTGAATGCGGGATGCCTTGTGCACCGTGCTACCCCTTTTTTTATTATTAGTATTGTTTTCTATGTTAGTGAACAAAGAGGTGGATCTAGGGCATGTTCTGTCGATATATATATAATAAGTCCACATTTATTATGAACTGACCGAATGTTAAATTTGAGCTGAGGGTCTATCAGCCTTTCTACCTCACACATGGTATATTAGGGGTAAGGTTTGTGTACACCCCACCCTCCTCAGACTCACTTGTGGGATCACACTGGGTATATTGTCGTTGTTGACTGAATGTTGGATTCGTCTATGAGTGAGCAGTGCTCAAGGTTTTATTTTTAATATTGATTTTGTACATTTTCAGGTGATAACTATCAATGGTATGTTTCCTGGACCTCTTCTGAATGCAACCACTGATGATAATATTCATGTCAATGTGTTCAACGATATGGTTCAATATCCTGTTCTCATTACATGGTAAATTTTCTTCTTTATTTTACTACCTCTATGTATTTAATGGATATTCTGTTTACGTTATTGCTAATTAAATAGACATTTCTTCTTATTCTCTGCATTTACTGTTTCATTACTATGGACTATTGAGATTAGAGGGGGCGGTTATAAGAGTCCTTTGATAATCTCTAGTTGCATTTGAAACTTCATCTTTATTAGACCTTTTTTTGTTACAAACTTTAAACTTTATATATTATTCTTAATAACAAACTTTTATAGTCATAAAAATGACATGTCCTTTTGTAAGACCACATGTTTTAATAACAATTTTGAAAAAGGTCAAAAAGTTTATTTTTAAATTTCTGTAACTGGTCAAACACTGCCATATATAATAGCCGAATTATCTACAACCGTGACCTTGTATTACTAGTGTATAGTACTGCATCAAAATTAGTATTTAGTAGAGTAGGACTTAACAATTTTAAGAAGAAAAAAATTATGGACAGTGGCAAATATTTATTACTATATTTGACTCTGTACTCAAATTAGGATATATGTTGGTTTAGTCGTCTTCTTGTATTAACGTACAAAGCAAGGACATTAACTTTAGGAAAATTCTAACACAATAACAACATCAATACCTTGCCAGAGACGGCACATATTTTACGTGCAATCCTAAGTTCTCATTGTCATTTTTCGTAAATCAATTAATATCACACCAACATTCATATCTATTTGAGTCTTAGTAACAAAAATGAAGGCTATCATTAAAGGTTTAAATGTACTTAAAGTATATCCGATGTTGCACCGACCTTTATATTAGGAAAAATAAATAATAAAAAGGATTTAAATTACATAAACTGATAGTGTACCGATTGTTTTTTACTATCAAAATAGTTTTACATTTGATAGTAGGTTAGTTACTATTTTTATCAGGTTAACAGTTAATGTTTATCACTGAGATTTACTTATAACTACCTAATAAATGATATAAATGTGTGAAAATTATTTACACTGTTAACGCATATATCATAAATTTCTAAAAATATCGATTTAAGCTATATACACTAATAATAATAAATTTCTATATCATTTGTGTAATTTAACATATTATAGCAGATTATTTATCATTTATTATAGATAACCAATGAGTATTTAATAAACAAAATTTATCAACATACCCAGTAAAATCCCACTAATGGGGTCTGGAGAGAGTAGAGTGTACGCAGATCTTACCCCTACCCCGAAAAGGGTAGAGAGGCTGTTTCCAGGAGACTCTCGGCTCAACAGGAAAGGCAATAATATCCGAAAAGAAATAAGCGAAAAGACATGTAACAATAAAAGATACCAGAAAGAAAATAACCACAACAAATAAGTGAAAGGACAATAACACAAAACTATGAAAAACACCAATGTGAATACAACAAGGACCGCTAACAAATCTAACGAAACTCTAACAGACTACCTGGTACAAAGAGGGAAGAATTCTCGACTACCCCCTAGCCTACTATCCTAATGCTCGACCTCTACATGTTCCTATCAAGAGCCATGTCCTCGGAAATCTGAAGTCGCGCCATGTCCTGCCTGATCACCTCGCCCCAATACTTCCTAGGCCGCCCTCTGCCTCTTCTCGTACCTGCCAAAGTCAACCACTCACACCTCCTTACCGGAGCATCTAGGCTCCTCCTCCACACGTGTCCGAACCATCTAAGTCGCGCTTCGCGCATCTTATCATCCACGGGAGCCGCCCACCCACTCCCAAATATCTTTATTCCGAATCTTATCCAGCCTAGTGTGCCCACACATCCATCTCAACATCCTCATTTCTGCTACTTTCATCTTCTGGATATGTGAATAATAAACAAAATTTATTATAGTTGCAATTATCAAATGATCTGATTGTGTAAATATTTTCTACACATTAGTCATAAAACTTAAACTCAATAACAAGAAATTCAAAAATAGCCATATTTAGAGCCCGTTTGGATTATCTTAAAAAAAGGTTTTTAAGTTAAGTGCTTAAAAGCATATTATAAGTGCTGGACTTGTTTTATAAATAAGCAGTTACGTGCTTGGATAAAAGTGCTGAAACTGAAAAAAAGCCGATGAAGTGTTTGGTAAAGAAGTGCTGGTAAACACTTTTTCTTGTTAAAATGACGGAAATATCCTTAAAGTTGTTAACATTATAAAGAAGATGACTACTATATGTTTTTCGTTCCAAGCTTCTAATTCACCAGCCCCTTTCCAAGAATCCATTAGAAAATTAAGCCTTTGTTTACTCTAAATAAAAAGCAATTGGCTAGAGAATGGAGATAGTTAATTATTCTCATCATTTGTCATAAATTCTCTACTCATTTTCTTTGTTAATCAAATCCATTCTTGAATTGCTGTTGCTGTTAATCTTGAGTTGAAAAATGAAAACCCCAAAAAAAGATAAAAGAAAAAGTTGGCAAATTAGCCACAAAAGTCGTAGTTACGACCTATGATATTTATAGAAAGGAGCAATATATATATTTAGTCTACTAGTAGTAAACCAAATGTAAAATTGTTTTACTGAAAAATATGAGGGGTGCGTAAACAAAGAAATGAAAGGAAAAGAAAAGGAGGGGAAAATAATGAATGAAGTGTAAAGAAAGAAATGAAAGGAAAAGAGAGGAAAGTTATGGAAGAAGACAAAGAAGAAATCAGAGTACGTTGTAACAAGAATGGAGAAGAAGGCCGCTGCAACAACATTGGAGAAGAGAAAAAGATAGTATGTTGTAGGGTTTTCTACTGAGGGTAATTTCGGGATTAAGAAAAATTATTAGGAATAAAAATATAATATACTTGGTCAAAGCAATATGGCCTTTAAGCCAATTTCGAAAAAGTTGGGTTTTCCAACTTATTGGTTTATGCTTTTTCAAAGCAGATCTTAACTTTTTTTAAGCTTTTTTTTTTGTTGCCAAACACTTCCACAAGTTAAAAAGTGCTTAAAAGCTGGTCATCCAAGCAGGCTCTTAGAAGTGGTCATTCAAAAATAGCCACAATTTCAAAAGTAATCGAAATTTAGCCACTTTTCATGTAAAGATAAATCTGAATGAAAACACTGTTCAAAATACGGAAAATACTCCAGCATAATATACTGAAATTCCAGTATAATATACTGGAACTCCAGTATATTATACTGGAGTTCCAGTATTCTCCAATATAATATACTGAACTTCCACTATAATATATTAGAGTTCCAGTATAATATACCGGTCCAGCATAATATGCTAGAAGTTCATACACAGGTGCTCCAATCTCCAGTATAGTATGCTGGAATTTTCCGTGTGTTGGAGTTCCAGCATAATATGCTGGAAGTTCATACACATGTGCACCGATCTCCAGTATATTATGCTGGAACTTTTCGTGTTGCAGCAAAATAGTGGCTATTTTTCAATGTATTTGCAAACGCTGGCTATTTTTGAATAACCAATCCAAAAACTGGCTAGCCCGTGCTATTTTTACATTAGACAACTATAAGTAAAAATTGTATGGGGTAGACACTTCTTAAAGTGGTATTTACTTTTTATCCAACATTTTTAATGCTTAGCAATAATAGCCACTAGTCTATTAAAATTAATATGAAAAAACTGTATTACCCTTTCTTCTATCACTTTCATGTGTTAGAGAGAAGAACTGTGCCGCCGATAATGGTTTCCGATGAGCAAACTCCTCCGTTCTCTACTTTTCGGTTTTCCATTCCGTTTGTTTTTCTACTCTATAATTGTTTAATTCGGGAAATTGATAATCGCAATAGTACTAGTAGTAAAATGATCAGAATTCGGAATGAGAAATAGTGTAACTAGTTGCCGTTGAGGACGGTCTTTTCTTCTTGTTTTCACCATTTATTTGCAGAAGCTGGTTTTATCTAATTCCCTATAATTTTTACCCATCGTCAGCAGGGAATTAGTTAATTCTGCATGTTGATAAATCAAGAGGACAACAACTTTGTCTCCAATATTAATTGAGATGGTTTCTTGAGATAGAGATGACTTATCACTTTGCAGTGTATCACAAAAATTTAAAAGTTTCAATCAGAAATACCGACAAGAAAACATCCTGTCAATTCTCCATTTTTGTTTTCATGCAACTCTGAAAAATTCCGTTGGTATTTCTATTATACATACTCCATAACATAGGTTAACGCTTTAATTAATAAAGATATAGATAGCCGGAGTTATGAAAGAGACTGAAAGATTTAAGGAAGCTGATGATGTGGCGGGTACTGCATTTTTACTGAGCGTCAAAAGTTAAGGGCACTTGGTCCCAAACTTAGAGTTACAAGTTTAAAAGTTAATGACGCTTGATCCTGAACTTAGACTAACAAGCTCAAACGTTAAGGACAATAGGTCATAAACTTACAGTTACAAGTTCAAAAGTTAAGCACAATATGTCCTGAAGTCTTGAACTTAGACTAACAAGCTCAAAAGTTAAGGACAATAGGTCCTGAACTTAGGCTAAGAAGCCCAAAAGTTAAGGACAATAGGTCCTGAATTTAGACTAACAAGCTCACAAGTTAAGGACAATAGGTCCTGAACTTACAGTTACAA
Organism: Nicotiana attenuata; assembly: GCF_001879085.1. NCBI lineage: Eukaryota > Viridiplantae > Streptophyta > Magnoliopsida > Solanales > Solanaceae > Nicotiana > Nicotiana attenuata. The sequence goes on from NW_017672947.1 coordinate 155,967, forward strand.
GCTCAAAAGTTAAGGACAATAGGTCCTGAACTTAGCTAAGAAGCCCAAAAGTTAAGGACAATAGGTCCTGAACTTAGACTAACAAGCTCAAAAGTTAAGGACAATAGGTCCTGAACTTACAGTTACAAGCTCAAAAGTTAAGGACAATAGGTCCTGAACTTAGGCTAAGAAGCCCAAAAGTTAAGGACAATAGGTACTGACTTAGACTTACAAGTTCAAAAGTTAAGGACATAACTTAGAGTTACAAGCACAGAAATTAAGGACAGGTGGTCCTCAACTTTGAGTTTCAAGTTCAAAAGTTAAGGACATGTAGTCCTGAACTTAGAGTTACAAGTTCAAAAGTTAAGGACATGAGTCCTGAAGTCCTGAACTTAGAGTTACAAGTTCAAAAGTTAAGGACGCTTGGTCCTGAACTTTATGAGCAGAAGGGGGGTTTCGTCCGGGCAGATAAAGTTTATTAAAGTAGTGGCTAAAGACTAAAGACATTTTAAACAGTGGCTTAAAAATAAATACATATGTTATTAGTAGCTAACCATGCACTTCCCCCCAACTATAACATGGCAAGTATACTTTTTAAAACTGGGCCCATAGGAATGGGATCCAACAAAGGCACAACACGTGGCAAGACGGAGTTTCGGGTACCAACTGTGCGATCCAGCCCGGTACCAATTGGACTTATGAGTTTCAATTGAAAGACCAAATTGGGAGCTTCTTCTATTTCCCAAGCCTATATTACGAAAAGGCTGGTGGAGGATTCGGCCCAATTCAAGTAAACAATCGGGTCGTGGTCCAACCCCCATTTGCTGAGCCCGATGGTGATTTCAATCTTCTCATTGGTGATTGGTATGAAGATAGCTTTGAGGTAAATAATCTTCCATATTTAGTTTTCTCTTCAATAAAAAATAAATTACTTCATCTATTTCAAGTTTTGTAACACTATTTTCTTTTTAGTCTGTTAAAAAAAAGAATAATCATTTCTAAAATCTAAAATAATTTAATTTAAAGTCCTTATTTTAGCCTTAATAACAACTTTTTACACGCACACAAAATATTATAACATGTCTAAATTCAAAATCTAAAATTCATTTCTTTCTGGAGGGAATAGTAATTAGCAATAATAATATGAATATAATTAATAATAATGGAAAAAGGCCTTGAAACAACTATTGATTTGCAAGAGTCTCATTCTAGGAAAAAACTCATTGTGTATGTAAGGTTCTGTGCACAAATAGCCATCCTTGCAACTGATATTTAGGAACTAGTCAATACTTATTTTATCCTGAAAATTTTAACTAAAAATCTTAATTTCAGGATAATTTAGGACATTCATATCCCAAAAAATTAAACTAAAAACTGAAATTCACGAGACATTAGCTAATTCCTAAATATCAGCCCATTAGAGTGGTTACCTGGTATTAGGGGTGTACAAACCGACCTGGAAAACCGCACCAAATCGAAAAGTCAAACCAAACCGATTAAAATATCTGACTAGGTTTGATTTGATTTGGTTTGGTATTGAGTAAAAAAATCCGAACCAAACCCATATAAATATATAATTTTTATATACACTTTTAAGACTTTATATAGAATTTTCTTTACAAAAGTTTTAGAAATATTTGGGATTCTCTTATGGAATATAATATTTAATAAAATATGAAGTACTCCATTTTTATTAACCTTAAATAATGGGTTATATGACTACTTTCTTATCAAGTGTTACTGAAATGCGTTAATTTCTTTGTTCTTCCATGTTCATATGTCAAGATTTATTAAATTCTTATATCTTTTTCGAATTTGAAGTGGTATTTCGATAATCTAAAATTAAATAGAACTTATCATTTCATATTGATTTTTTTTTATTTAACTATTAAATTCCTTTAACCTTGTAAGTATACATTAACGAAAAGTTATTGTCAGACGATTAAAAAAATAACTATCATGTGTTATTAACAAAATTCTACCATAAAAATATTTTAATAAATCATATGTTTGTCAAGTTTTTAAATTTTCACTAAACATATATTTGCTTATAAAAAGTTTAATAAAGTAAGATTGAAATAATATTCACATAACAAAAAAATTCGAAAAACCCAACAAAACCGAACCAATCCAACCTGATATAGTTGGTTTGGTTTGGTTTGGTTTGGTTTGGTTTTAATAAAGGAATTTTTACATTCCTATTCCATATAGGAAACTATATTACCCTCAATGTTTAAGGTTTGATATAATTACACTTAGTATACCTAATTACCAATTATATACCATTAGTGGTTTTTAAGGGTATTAATTAGACTCCTAATTTAATGGTACCGTATATTCCTTCTAATACCACTCCCCCCACGTTTCTCTCTTCAGTTCTCACACCTTCACCCACGTTTCCCTCCCACACCTATGATTTCTGTATCAAAATCCCATTATTTCTTCCATAGCCAAGGCACTGTCGGCACCTCTGCAATCTTGTCCCAATATTTTTGTGCCCGAGGAAGATGAGCACAAGCCTGGTCGATTTGATGGTTATGATTTCGAGTTCCTTCAATAGTATAAGAGGAAAGGAAAAGAGAGCAGCAATTCCACCATTGACAGCCATTAAAAAGCTTTGAATTCAAGTTTGGGTTTTCAAAAATCATTATTTGTTTGGATTAGGTGTTGTTGTAAATAATTGGGAATATGATTTGGAGTTTATATCTCAATTTTGAGGGGTTTTGGTGAAGATTAGGCTTGGTTTTGGTTGAATTTCATATTGAAACTCGAAGAAGAAGAAGAAGACATGACATACATTATATTGCAGCAATTGTAGATAAATTGTAGAAAAATTGTAGACTGTTGTTTATTTATTTTTGAGCTTTTGTGTTTTTGTGTTAAAAATTTTGATGGGAGCTTGTTATTCCACTTCGTCTGTTTTGGAGCTAACTTGTGCAGAAGAGAAGATGTTTTTAAGTTATATATATTGCTATACCTTTAAATTCAAGAAAGTATGGTTGTATTGTATTAAAAGAGGCGTTAATTTGTAGAATATGTTGAATGTGAGGAATGAGTCAAATAAGACTCACAATGGCTTAGTTTCTACATTTAATCTACAACAAAACTACATATCATTTGAAAAATTAATATGAAAATACAGAATTTTAATGGTTCTACAAATTATCTACAAAATTTCTACAAACTGTTCATACCAGAATTTATCTTTATTTTCATGCATGTTCGACTGGAACGCTAAAGTTACTTGATATGCCAACATCTCCCATTATAGAGGAATACAACTTATCTACAATTTTCTACAACTTTCACACATTATTTTCACCTAGTTAAATATAACTACAATAACATAAAATTTGAGCTTTGCGTTTTTGTTTTAAAAGTTTTGATGGAAGCTTGTTATTCCACTTCGTCTGTTTTGGAGCTAACTTGTGTAGAGGAGAAGATGTTTTTTAAGTTATATATATTG
>NW_017672948.1:0-8231 GCF_001879085.1 Nicotiana attenuata
ATTTTAGTGCCTTTAATTTACTTCAAGAAATTATTTATTATTTTTTATAAAATAAATGAGGGAAAAATGGCTAATTAAATGATAGCCCATTTGCATTTCAATTTAGCCGGATTTGGACCTCTAATTAAACCCAATTCCTAAACCTAATTACCCAACCCAATTACCTAATCTACCCGACCCACGACCCTTCTAAACAACCTGCCTGGATTCTCCATACAATCCTGGCCGTTGATCAAAATGATCAACGGCCACCTTTTAATCTTTCCTTTTTTAATTTCTCCTTACCCCCAAACCCTAGTCATTTTGCATCCCCAGCCGCCTTTGAAACCCCCTTTTCTCTCAATTCTCTCTCAAAGCTTCTCAAACCCTAGCCGCCTCCCTCCACTTCCACCCTAAAATCACTGGAATCCATGGCTTCCAAGGCCATTAAAGTCCTATACCGGCATCCCATAACTCCTATACGCCTGGTTATTGTGGTGTCAAGGCCTGACCATGAGGAAGCTTGGCCCAGACTTTGTTTGATTCGAGTTCTATGGCCGTCTCTGACCTTGCTCCAGCCATCCATGGTTATTCGAGCCTGATCTCGACTTCTCCGGCTTAGATCAATGACTTTCCAAGCCTTTCTCATCAGCTGGGTTCTTCTGAAACCCTAACCGTTCGAGGTTTTTCCGATTCTTTTAGATCCGTTGTATATCAGTGTTTTCTCTAAGCTTTTAAACATTTTCTCAAAGTTCTTTCAAAACTATACCTTCAGAGCCTTCATCTTTTTCCAATTTAAGGTTTCGTTAAGTTATCCTTTAAAGTTTCTCTGATCTTTAGCATGTTCTACTATGTTTCGCATGTGTGTCTTTTACTGTGTTTCTTATAAGTTCCTTCTACTGTATTTCCTATGTGTTTCTTCTACTGTATTTCTTATGTGTTCTTCTACTGTGTTTCTTATGATTGTTCTTCCACTGGAAAATGCATGTTAAAAGTCTTAGTTCCTTTCTGAGATTTCTGAACTTATTTCGTTAGTATTTTTCCTTTGATTATTTGTCTTTTCTTCTCTACACTTGATTGTTGGCAAAACCCTAAAATTTGGGGTTTCATCCGAGTATTGAGACTATTCGCTATGTGATTTGCTTGTTCTTCATCTTTGAACTTGTTTGATTTCAAAACCCTAACTTCTTTGGACCTATTCGAGTTTCTGAAGATTGTTTCATCTACTGCTCGACTGAGTTTCGAAATCTTTGTTTTAACCTTCGTTTCTTTATATGATTTTGATTTCCTGCTAAACTCTTCTAGGGTCTTTCTACTGGACCCTCTGCATGCTATTTGATACTCTCCATCTTCTTTGTCACTAAGATGACTACCATGTTCCAATAGTTCACTACATACCAATTTTGTGATAGCATGACGTTTTTTTCTTTGTCCTAAATTCAGCTTCGCATGCCTAATACTTGTGTACTCTTTATATATGCTGAGCTTCCCTTCTAAAATGACTTTCAAATTTTTTTTGACTAATTTCAGACTTCCTTTGTGTAAATCTGATTGATTCTTTCCTTGTTGTGCTAATTTCCCTGTTACTTGGTTTGATTCAAAAACTTTCCTTAGCCTTTCTGACTTGGTTTACTCGCGAACCAGTTATTTCGAACCCCTGACTCTTTGATTTACTATGTACTGATTGATTTTATTGGGTATCTTACCTTATTTGTTTAACCATGTATTTTAAAGATTCTTTCCTTAATTAAACTCCTATGTATTTACCCCTAATTGCCTACTTTGCACAAGATGCTTACTCGATCTCTTTCCTTAAATGATTTCTGTTCATTACCGTTTAAGTTTGAACTCCTTAATTAAAGGAAGTTCTTCTACTGATTGATTTTAATTGGTACACGGTTATTTCTTGCCTTATTTTCTGCCTGTTTTCGCACTATAAATACCTGCTCTTTCATTGACACACACACAGAACACTTTTAGTTTTCTGAACTCACCCTCACATTCAAAAGCATTCTCTCTTGTTACTTGTGTTGTGGCCTGTTATCCAAGTGCTGCTACTGCTGTATTTTGCTTCCTTGAAATTGGTATGTCCTGATTAAGGTTTTCAACAATCACAACAATGTGTTATTTACTATCTTTACCTGCATGTCTGCCTACTGCTTATGTGTAGTTCAATGCTTACTTTATCATGCTGTAATTTCTTTCTGCGTATTCTAAATCTATTGTGAATCCCAAAACCCCCACTCCCTATGTGTTTATGCTATGGTTTGAGGCATGGCAGTACTGCAAATTATTGTCCATGAATCAAACTTGATCCCCTGGGATCCTAGCCTCTAATATGATGTGTTCTGGCAGACTTATAGGCATGCCAGTGTCCTCCATTGCTGGGTATGCCTAAAGCTTGCCCTAGCCTAAGCATTAGGCTCTTTGCAATTCCCCTATTCCCCGAACCCCTTTTTTGTACCTGTTTGTGGTTGTTTCCCTCTCCTTTATTCCTTAGAATTTTGTTCTTCACTTGCACTCTCTCTTAGACTTTAAGTTCTGTCCCCCTCTTGTGAGCCTTGCCCTTGGACCCTTTGAGCTCCCTCTGAACTTGGACACTTGAGGGCTGGCCCTTCCACATTGCACTTGTCCCTATTCTGGTGATATAGTTTGGGTGTGAGCATTGCTCGGAGTTCCATTGAGGCTCTTAGGGAACTTTGACACAGTCAGATTGGAGAAAGGCTTTGGATCAGTGGTCTTTGAGTTGGTCTATCTCATATTTCAGACAGGAAGTCTGAATCAGGCTCTCCTTTGGTTGTATTTTTTTTTTACTTTTTTTTGTGTAATTTTTATTCATTCTGGTTTGTAATAAGTTGTATTAAACGCTTGGGGCTAGCTAGTGAAAAAGGGTGGGTAACTATGCATGCAAAGGGTAGAAATCATGTCTATAGGTCTATCATAATTTTGCATATTCAAACACATATAGAGATCATGTCTATAGGTCTATTACAATTTTGTATGCATATCGAAATCATGACTATAGGAATACTATATTCCTGCATATCAAATACATATAGAGATCATGTCTATAGGTATCTTGAATTCTGCATATTCAAATAGAAATCATGCCTATAGGTCTATTCTGAATTCTGCATAGCCAATTTCGTATTGAAATTATGCCTATAGGATTGTTCACTTCTGCATATTCAATTACATCTAGATACCATGTTCATAGGTTTAAAACAAGCCTTATGCATTTAGATACTATGTCTATAAGGTTTCTGCATTTTTTACACCATGTCTATAAAGATTAAAATCAGCAACGCATAGAAAGCATGCCTATAGGAATTTCTAATCGAATCTGATTCGCGTCACTCAGTGTTAGATATAAAACCAGTAATAATGTATACTAACAGTTGCAGAATTTATAATCAATTCGTTAAGTTCTACCTCTCTTTTAATAATCTGATTCCCTCACTTAGCAGGGTTAACAAGTATGCATTCAAACAATTTATTTGAAGCCTTACTATTTTTTGAATTCAGTAGATATCATGCCTATAGGACCCCGTCTTAACACTTAGTCAAGCCATAGGGTAATAACTATAAACTGAATTTGTTCTATTAATTACAACCAGCAGGCACGCCTGATTCGGGCTTCTTATTTGAATTATGTAATAAATCTGTCTGCCACAACCATTAAGTTCTCTAATATTTGGTATTTAATCAGACCTTTAACAGTATGTGAAAGTCATGCTAATTACGTGCTTTTCTATTCAAGGAGGTATGATTGAGCCTCTGTTTGTTTACATGCTTCCCCCCCCCCCAAAATGTGCAATGTGTGTTTTGTATGTCGCCTTAGATTTTTGACCTTTTGAAACCTCAAATAAGCCCAATATCCCTCCCCTTTAGGATTAGTAGTCCTAAGTGCCTCCGGGACTGATAGGATTGGGACGGGTAATAGCATGCAATAAGTAATCGAGACCATTCCGCGCATTAATACCTCGACGGGGTGGGAAGGGTAGATATGGATATGATGACTACGCGATAATGTCACGTGTAGCCCCTCATTGAGGAGTGATTACCGGACATTGTGTGGTGATCCATATTTTTAATAAACCTAGGACCCCCCCTCCCTCTATTTCTTTACTTCTTTTAGCAATTTCAACTCTTCCTTTTAAAAAAGTCAGCTTTTCTAATTGTTCTTTCCAAACTTTATTTATTTGTAAATCATTATGTGAAAATCCCCTCTTATTTGAAGCTTTATTTGTCTACATGTTATTTGCACCTAAATTCACAATAACTGTCTGGCCGGGAACAACACTAGTGGATTCTGAGGGGTGCCTAACACCTTTTTCTTAGAATGATTTCAAGCCCTTACCCTATCTCTGGTTATCAAAATCAAACACTTTTGGTGTCCTAATGCACCCTAATCATTAGGTGGCATCTCTTCAAATGCAAAACCAGTTCCCAAAAGGAACGAGTTGTCTCTCCAAATGTCATAAACCCGAATTCGCGAGAAAAAGGGAGCGAGACACCTGTTGCGGGAGCAAGCAAACTAATGTGTCCGAGGATGCACTTCGGTTGAGACTCTTCCCATTTTCACTTAGAGGGATGACATTGGATTGGCTTGAGCGACTTCCCAACCATTCCATCACTACTTGGGATGAGTTGGCGGATAAGTTCATAGAAATTTTTTTCTCACCGGGGCACATGGCAGCATTGAGGGGTGAGATCTTAGCTTTCAAGCAGGAGCCCACCAAACCATTACACGAGATTTGGGAAAGATATAGAACCATGGTGAAGGAATGCCCCAACAATGATATGACTGAGAAAATGATTCAACAGACCTTCTACCGGGGCATCAACACAACAAATCAATGTATAGTGAATCAACTTGTTGGGGGTAATTTCATGAAGCTGCCTTATGATGAAGCTTGTGCCATTCTTGACGAGATGGCAGACACATCTTCCGCTTGGCAAAGTAGAGCCAATGTGCCACAGGGTGATCCCACGGTCACTCACTTGCACAAAGAAGTACATGACCATGGGCAGGCTATAGCAGAACTGACAACAACAATGAACCAACTAGCAAAGGCACAGTTGCAACAAGTTCAAAATCCTCGCCAAGTGAATGCATTGAGGGTGTTAACATGCTAGTGAACAATAGAAGACAAAGAGGTCAACAGAACCAAGGGAGTTCGGATCAATTTGATAATGATTGTGGTGGATTCCAAGATGATGGTTATGATGGGCAGAATGAAGAGGTACAATACGTGAATAATTATCAAGGCCAAAGGGGCAATTCTTCTAACCAACAGCCACAATGGAGATCCCAAGGCAATTGGGGTAACCAACAACAAGGCAACAACAATTGGAATAATCAACAACAAGGGAACAACAATTGGGGAAACAATAATCAAAATCCAAATTGGGCCAATCAAAACAACAATCGGAACAATCAAGGAAACTGGGGTAATAACAACAATTGGGGTGGAAACAACAATCAGGGTGGATGGAATAACAACAATTAGGGAAATCAGGGGCAAGGCTTTCAAAGGCCCCCAATGTATCAACAGCCGAGCAATCCACCTCCTTTTCCATCCCAAGGTCCTAGTTCATCCAACAGTGACATGGGGAGAATTGAAATGATGTTTGAACAGATGATGAAAAAAAAATGCTGATACAGATGCTCAATTAGCATCCCACAACACTTCAATCAGATATTTGGAGGTTCAGCTAGGCCAAATCTCACAATCCTTGAATACTCGCCCTAAGGAGGCTCTACCTAGTGATACGGTAGTGAACCCGAAGGGTGGGAACCATACCGGGCAAGCAATGGCAGTAGTTATAAGGAGTGGACGAGGCAGTGATGTGAATGCCTCCAAACAAAAGCAAATTTTGAGTGATGAAGTTGAGTTGCAAGAAGATGAAGTTCCTTTGGTGGTTGAAAATGTGATTGATGAAAATGTGAATGAAGAAGTGAGGATTGATATTCAAGATGCCGAGGTGGAAACACAGAATGACGTGAACTCGTCTAGGGAACACGTAATAGACATGCCAGAGCCCGTTGTGCCTAAAGCCAAGGATCCTGTGCCTAGGCCACCTCCACCTAATCCTCAAAGGCTAGCAAAGCAAAAAAATTAGAATCAGTTTAAAAAGTTCATTGACATGATGAAGAGCTTATCCATTAATGTGCCTTTGGTGGAGGCTTTGGAGCAAATGCCTGGCTCTGCTAAATTCATGAAAGATTTGGTGACGAAGAAAAGATCCATGGACTGTGAAACTATTAAGATGACCCACAAAGTTAGTGCTATAGTGCATTCAATGGCTCCGAAGTTGGAGGATCCCGGTGCTTTCACCATTCCTTGCACTACTGGAAGTGTAGACTTTGCTAAAGCTCTATGTTATTTGGGGGCGAGTATCAACTTGATGCGCTACTCAGTTTTCAAGACTTTGGGGATTGGACAGCCGAGGCCGACTTCCATGAGGCTGCAAATGGAAGATAGATCGATGAAGAGGCCTTTGGGTATAATAGAAGATGTTCTCGCCCGGGTGGACAAATTTATCTTGCCAGCTGATTTTGTGTCTCGATTGTGAGGTTGATTTTGAGGTACCTTTAATTTTGGGAAGACCTTTCCTTGCTACTGGGAAGGCCTTAGTTGATGTGGAAGCAGGGGAACTCACTTTCCGAGTGGGTGAAGAAAAAGAAGTCTTTCATATGTGCAAGTCAATGAAGCGGCCCAATTTTACCGAAGTGTGCTCATTTGTGAATCTTGTCACAACAGCGATAATTGATGATACTAGTGCAGTGATCAATGTGGAGGACCCTCTAGAGGCGGTATTGTTGAATCTTTATGTCAATGAGGATGAAGGCCGTGTGGAGTGTGTCAATGCTTTACATGGAATGGACTCTTACTCTTATGAGCCTCGGAAGCTATCCTTGGATCTTTAAAATAGAAAGACTCCACCAACCAAGCATTCAATTGAGGAACCTCCGGTGTTGGAGTTGAAGTCATTGCCTCCACACCTCAGGTATGAATTCTAAGGCCCTAGTTCAACTTTGCCAGTTATTCTTTCCTCTTGTCTTACTAACATGCAGGCAGATGTCATATTGGCGGTACTCCAAAAGCGGAAGAAGGCAATTGGATGGACTTTAGCTGATATTCGGGGAATAAGCCCCGCATTCTCTATGCACAAGATTATTCTGGAAGATGATGCAAAACCCTCCTTGGAACATCAAAGGAGGTTGAACGAGGCAATGCAAGAAGTTGTGAAAAAGGAGGTGATCAAGTGGTTAGATGCCGGGGTTGTGTACCCCATCTCTGACAGTTCTTGGACTTCGCCGGTGCAATGTGTGACGAAGAAGGGTGGGATGAACGTGGTGACCAATGCTCAAAATGAACTAATTCCTACTCGGACAGTCACTGGATGGAGGGTGTGCATGGACTACCGCAAGCTGAACAAAGTGACCCGCAAGGATCACTTTCCACTACCTTTCCTTGACCAGATGCTTGATCGACTTGCTGGCGTGCCTTCTACTTTTTCTTGGATAGATATTCTGGGTACAACATTCCAACGGTGTATGATGGCCATTTTCACTGATATGGTGGAAGATATTATGGAGGTGTTCATGGACGACTTTAGTGTGGTGGGTGACTCATTTGATGAATGCTTGAAGAATCTTGATAGGGTGTTGGCCCGGTGTGAGGAAACCAATCTTGTGCTCAATTGGGAAAAATGCCACTTCATGGTTGAGGAGGGCATAGTCCTTGGTCACAAAATTTCAAAACATGGCATAGAGGCGGACAAAGCTAAAATAGAGGTGATTTCAAGGCTTCCTCCCCCCAATTCTGTCAAGGGGGTTAGAAGTTTTCTTGGGCATGTGGGGTTCTACCGGAGATTTATCAAGGATTTTTCGAAGTAGTGAATCCTTTGTGCAAGCTATTAAAAAAGGATGCCAAGTTCGTGTTCGATGAGGGATGTATGCAAGCATTTGAACATCTCAAGCATAAGTTGACCACCACCCCTATTATTACTGCACCGAATTGGAGCTTGCCTTTTGAGCTCATGTGTGACGCGAGTGATGTTGAGGTTGGGGCAGTTTTGGGTCAAAAAGTGAACAAAATGTTTCATCCGGTGTACTACGCGAGCAAGACAATGAATGATGCTAAAAGGAACCACACGGTAACTGAGAAAGAGTTGTTGGCTATTGTGTTCGCAATGGAAAAATAATTTCGACCGTATCTTATGGGAGCCAAGGTCATAGTGCA
>NW_017672948.1:11031-23255 GCF_001879085.1 Nicotiana attenuata
TGAGCCCCAAGTGGGAGGAGTAGAGAGAACAAGGAACACGGAAGCATGGCAAGACCGATTCGTGAGTGAGGTGGCCTACCACAAGTTCAGAGAATGGTGGCCTGAGAGGAAATTCATTCTTGAACGAAGTTTCGTCAATAGAGACCTCTTGCCTCACAACCCCAATGTGAGAAGACAGTTCAGAGAGAGAGAGTGGGCTGGGACTACTTCATAAGCAACTGTGAGGATGCAAACGAGCACCTGGTCAAGGAGTTCTACACCAATGCTGCCCACATCAAAAAGGGCACCACAATGACCAAGGTGCGGAATTTAAAAGTAAGATTTGATGGAAAAGCAACAAATGACTACTTGGGCTTTATGGAGGAGGACGAATCATTGTATTTGGAGAAGATGGCATTGGGTGAGGCTGCTCGTCCTTGGTTGGCAGAGTACTTGGCAATCCTAGGTACCACCCCCGATTGGTTGACTGCGGGAGTGAAGATCTTGAGGAGAACTTTGAACTTTGATGCTAAAGGGTCGGAGACATTTGTGTGCAGCAGGCTAGATCCCACCACCCACGACAACTCACTCCCTCTTCACCGGGCTATATTGGTAGCATCGATCATGGCAGGGTACCTGATTAACATCGGGGATGTGATGTCCCGGGTAATTACACGAGTGGTGAATGAAAATAACAGATCTTACTCCTTCCCCAACTTCCTGACCATGTACCTTGAGGACTTAGAGGTAGAGAAGCGGAAATTTGATGTGAAAGTGAAAGCAAAGGCACCGTTCTCCTGGTACATCCTGTAGGGTAATGACAACCCTAAAGGCAAGCACTGCAAGGGCAAAGCTACTACTTCAACTGGCCAGTCTGAAGAGCCACTAGTAGTAGTGGCTCCTACTCAGCCTCCTTCCACCTCAGCAGACATGGCCCCAGGTCCATCCACTTCTACAGTTCCAGAGATACCCTCCACCACGGCATTACCAATTGACTGCCCACCGTCTGAGTCAGGCCCTCGCCAGCATCAACAACTGGATGCAGACATCTACTTCTAAGCTGTCTGTACTATCTACTACGGTGGCAGCCCAGTCAGCACCTCCTCCTCCACAGGTCCCTCAGTCCATTGAGGATACTCTCAAGGAGTTTCTGGACAACCAGAAGAAGCTCTTAGAGAACGAGAAATTGATATTGGACGTTGTTGATTCACATGGGAAGGCACTAAAGGAGCTTGCAAAGGAGGCGAAGAAAATGAGGAAGACTCGGGCGTCAAAAGAGTCGGTGAAGGTGCTCAGGGTAGAGGTTGATAGGCTGAAGGCGGATCACGTGCCTTTAGATTTGCTATTGCATGACCCAGCACCAGCAGCCCAGCCCCAGCCAGAGCAGAAGTCCGAGAGGCCTCCCAAGAGAAAGATAGTGATTCCCCGTTCTAATGATGCAGTCATACAGTTGGAGGACCCGCAGGGAGGTTCTTCCAGCCAGCTCCAGGACTCATCCCAGGTCTAGGTCCAGGTCCCAGCAGAGCCACAGACCACAGGGAGCCAGTCACAGGTTCCCGAGCAGACAGAAGACCCAGCGACCCAGACTCAGGATCCAATGCAGACGGAGGACCCATAGGGAGTTTCTTTTTCCTCTCCTCTTTATTTTGTGCTTATTTTGGTTAGTTGGCATTGAGGACAATGCCAGCTTTCATTTGAGGGGGTAGCCCTATTTGGATATTTGGATGACTGTATATATGACAGTATTTTATGCTTTCATTCTTTTTATCTTTGGTATGTATAAAATTTTATCATTTTCATTGCACTTTTCATACTTTTTACTTTGGGTCTGTATATAAAGTTACGTTCTTATGTATTTATTCATTCTCCCTATTGTATATTCGTCTAAATCCCCTCTTGTACATATTCATTTTACTTTCCTCATTTTTCCCTTCTCAGCTTCTTATTTTATGTTCGTAGCTTGTTGTTTTGAGCTTTTGCAATAAGCCTTTGGTTTTTTTAATGCCACGGTTCTTTTCAAAGGTGGAATTTGTGTGAACCGAGTGGCTCTTCCCGATGATGGATGGCATGACAACCTTCTTAAGTTTTTGAGTATGTTTTCTTTTTGCTGTTTAGTAGTTAGTTGGTAAGGGTGCCTCAAGTAAAGCTTCACTTAGGCCTAACACATTTGCCTTTGATCCCATGGTCACAAACAAATCATTGTGTGTAGGATGGTGAAAGTTGTGACCGTGAGACTCTTGTGTTGGCCGATAATCATCAAGTGGTTTTTCGGGACCATTGTGTTGCTCAAATCTTATCTAAGGTTGTTGTGGGCCCCCGACTCCGTGTCTTTAGCAATCCCAAAGCTTGTGTGGTGAGAATTTGAATTGCAAGTCCAAGTCCCGAGCTATTGGTCTAGAACTTACCCTGAATGTTTGTCTAGGCAAAATCCTAAGTGTAATTCGACTTGAGACGTGATTATAGGCTCTCCTTGGTCCGAATGATACCTTGAACACCTCCATTGCCTATCAATGATAAAATCCCTAGTCAGCCATTTTTAGCCTTAGACCTTTTTCCTTCAAGAACCACGATACAAGCCTTTACCCGTTCTAAAGATACCCTCTCTTGGCACCCGATCTTTCCTTAGCATATCGCACAAGTATAAGTTTTGGGGGACAGACGAGGATTGCAACAAAGTGAAAAAAGGTACAAAATGAAGAAAAGGAAAGGCAATGAAAAAGAAAGAAAATCAAAAAGACAAAAAGAATGTTCAATGTAGAAAAGAATGAAGGGATTCAATAAAAGCAAAGAATGAAAGGTGTGGAAAGTTTAGAAAGGAGAAAAGATTTGAAATGAACAAGCAAGAGCGACAGTGTATCTCTCTAACCCCTTAGAAAGAAGTGAAATGACTTAAAAAGTCAAGTGAATGTGTGCCAAAATGAAGCAAAAGAAGTGCTAAAGGGAAGATAGAACCTACTTAGACCAAACATTTCCTACCCTAAACCAAAAGCCTTCACTATGTCTCCACAAAAGCCCTATATGATCTTGAGTTGAATGAAGCTTACATTAGTGGTGACTCACATAAGGGGCAAGCATATGGTACCTAGTGCCGGACTTGTGACTTTTCCTTGAGAGAGATGAGTGTATTTCCATTAACCTCGTTCTGAGTGTATCCTAAAGGTGAGGTTTGCTTAGGGAGAGTCGAGGATGTGTGAGTTTGGGTTCCACAATGACCAAAGTAATAGAAAGAGTTTCTTTGATGTGTTGAGTCAACTCTTGATGCTCTTGTGTCGCACCAAATCCATTGTGTTTAAAAGAGTAAATGTTGTTAATGATTTATTTGAATTGAGGGCAATTGTTAGTCCCAATTGATGCTAGTTGAGGTCACTTTAGGTCAGTTGAATTTTCTTGGATGTACTCTTAAGGGGTGGGTCTGATTTTGTTTGCTTAAGGACAAGAAAAAGCTTAAGTTTGGGGGAGTTGATAACTAGGGATTATGATGTATTTTACACACCTTCTTACTTGAATTTTGACTAGAAAGGTGTACAAAATAGTCCCAAAGGCTCACATGTTGTACTTGATTGCAGGGTTTGGTCAACAAAGTGACAATTCGTCAAAAACAGCTCAGAAAGGAGTGAAACATGCACAAGTACCAAGAATAAGTCCAGGCTCAGTATAACAGGACCAATGCGGCCGCACTCCATTCTGTGGGGTCTGCAAAGATGAGGTTCAGAGAGTGCTCATTTCAGGCAGCCAAGCAATGCGGCCGCACAACATTTCATGCGGACCACATTGACTTCATTGCGGCCGCACTCGATTTTGTGCGGTCCGCAAAGCTCAAGTTCAGAGAGTTGCCAAGTTGGAGGAACATTGCCAA
The DNA here is from genome assembly GCF_001879085.1 of Nicotiana attenuata. Lineage (NCBI taxonomy): Eukaryota > Viridiplantae > Streptophyta > Magnoliopsida > Solanales > Solanaceae > Nicotiana > Nicotiana attenuata. The sequence continues at coordinate 14,867 of NW_017672948.1, forward strand.
TGAGGTCTGCGGTCCATTTTGTGCAGACCGCAACAGAAGCCACCACGGCCGCGGTGCATTTTGTGCGGCCCGCGGTGGCCAAGTTCAGAGAGCAGAAATTCCAGCCAAGAGCCTTAGTGCGGCCGCACTCGATTTTGTGCGGTCAACACTAGCCCCGCAGGGATATTTTTTTCCAGAATTTTCGGCCTAGTATAAATAGTTTCTTTTCCCATTATTAGGTCATCAGTTATAATTTTAAGCTGAGTTGCACTCTTGAATAGTGTCCTTTTTCCATTTTGAGTAATTTTACAATAGTTTTATCATTGAAGCTTCATGTTTTAGTTAGTAATTAAATATTATGGGTTTTTCTTCATCTATTTCTTTGTTTTCCTCTATTATCATGAGTAGCTAGACCCATCAGCTAGGGTTGTGGCTCAATCCTAGTGTGGGTAATTGATGGGTCTTGTGTTTTAAGGCTTGAATGTTTATGGGTGTTTGATATTTGGACTAATTTATGGTTTTAATGTTGAATTAGTGGTTGCAAACACTAGTTTATACCTAGTTGACTTGGGCTCTTCTTGAGAAAGAGAGCCTAAGTCTATAAAAATTAGTCCAACAAGGAATTGGGGCGTACTGAAGAGATTGATAGCCCCAATTAAAGGTTTAAACCTAGAGATAGTAATACCCGACTTGAACCTCAATTGCTTGCACAAATGATCATACCCAATTGATCTTGAGAAAGTCAATTAGGGCAAAATCACTCGAACTACCGAGAGGTATAGAGTGAGTAGAATCGTGCAATGGTTATATCGTAATCTCCAAATATGACAACCTGGCCTTAGACACGAGAACCCGTCAAGTATCCACCTAGGAGAAAGTCACTCCCCTAGTGCCTTTTAACTAATTAGACAACCTTCAATAGTCTACTCTTAGCTTAACTTAGCTTAATTTAGCATATTAGTAATACAAATTTAGAAGTAATATCAAAACCAAATATATTTCGAAGTGCAATTAGGAACAATTACGCAACTCCAATTTAGATAGAAACTCAATTCCCATCTCTAGCTCCCTGTGGAAATCGATCCCGACCTTCTCGGGTAAAAGCTGCTTCGACCATTCTTGCTACTTTATAGTAGTACAGGGTTGGCCTCGATCAGACACCACCGGCCGTGAAAAATCTCCTCGAAGCATGGCTGATCGACACATTAGTAAGCGTACTCAATAGGCCCACTCCATGCACGACTATAGAGGCCGCAAGAACCTACACAACGCCACGAGCAGAAGAACAGGACGACCAACCGAACCCTCCAACACCATGTATACCTCACGTTGTTACTGATAGTGTAGATGATAGCGCCCTCGCTACTGTACTAAATAGGATGGAAGAAATGGGGAAGGAAAATAAGGCACTCAGAGATCCAATGAAAGAACACCAAGAACGAGTTGATAAGATACCGCGCGCCCCTAAGTTATTGCCAAAGAGGGACGCCGGCAGGTTCGTAGAGCAGCCATACAACGAGGAAGCAACCCCACATGGCATACCAAAGTCCTTCAAAATAATGTCGTATCTCAGGATATACGACGGAACGACTGACCCCGAAGCTCATGTGACTCATTATGTCACCGCCGTAATAGGCAATGACATCACCAAACAACTGTCACCTATTCTGCTGAAGAAATTTACCAAAACTCTGACAGGAGGGGCATTAACATGGTATTCACAGCTACCAGTCCGCTCCATAGAGACCTTCGAGGAAATGGCCGATAAGTTCGTAACGGCACATGTCGGAGCCTAGAAAGCAGAGGCAAGAGTGAACGACATATTCGCCATCAAGCAGTCCTTAGGAGAAGGACTGAGGGAATTCCTCGCCCGATTCAACAGGGTAAGGATGACCTTACCAAACGTGTCCGAGGGAATGGCGGTCGCGGCCTTTCAAAATGGGTTGAGCAGAGATGGTTTGAGAGCAACTAGAAAACTGATGAGCCGATTGATGAAATACTCTCCAACCACTTGGGACGAGATCCATAATGCTTACTGCGCCAAAGTTGCTGCAGATGATGTTCCTCCATACAAAGGTGATTATCTCTCGTCTTTTATCAGCACTACCTAATGAAAATTTCATTGCACCCCTTCGTATTGTTAAGGTCATTGCAAATCGGTATGGAAACGGTGACAGGATTACACACACAGACTACAAGTGAGACCAAATGCATTTAGCTAATCAACAGTTTGGACTGATCCACAGTGTTAGTTCACAGCGCAAAACATTTTCTGATATTCGTTTTAATACTCTCTCGGTCAAATTTATTTGGTACGATTAATATTTAAAGAGCTCAACAGTTTCTTTTCTAAGTTACATCTTTTTCAAGTGATTTATAGTCTACTTTATGTAATATCTTAATATATCAATTTTATTGTTTTTCTTTTGTTACGGGAAGAGTATTAAGGCATTGTTGTGTTAATCATTGTACTCTACTTGGTAATCTTTCTTGCTTAAGGGTGTGATGCAAGAAAAACACATGGAAAATTAGCTTAGCTTTTTCAAAGGCATATGTTAGCTTTGAATCTCAAATTTTTTATTTCCCATAAACTTATCCGTCACTACAATCTGTTCTCCTTTTTTGTTCTCGCGACCGTTGTCAAGCACTATTTTCCCAGTCATGCCTTAACTAATGTTGTATGCTATTAATCTGTATGCAGAGCCGGAGCTAGAGAAGTGAATACGGGTTCAGACGAACCCAAAAGTTTTTGCTTAAATTCTGTGTTTGTATTAGGAAATCCACTAAATATAAATATTTAACTACGAACCCAGTAACTAAAATGAGCTATGAATTTGATGGTAAGCTCAGAACCCATAAACTTCAAATATTGACTCTGTTTCGATTTGTATGTTGAATCAAGCATTGAAATTTATTTTCTTTTCGAAACATTTGTACAAGTGCAATGAATTAGAATATGTATGAAATAGTTTGAAATAAGCAACGAGTAGTGGCAACGATGTCATTAATTTGATTGAAAACCTTTTGGTGCGGGTAACACTCCATATAGCCCAAGTGAGGAAACTATTTAAATAACAAGTATCTAATCCAATGCTAGATATTCTATGAAATAATACAATATAAAGAAGATTGACGATTTCACATTCATAATTAATTGATATAACAACTAGGCATGTTTCATACGGATTCTAATGGAGGGGTACTACTTTGCGTAGTTGTCATCTCCATTTTTAATCTTTGCTTTTCCTTCTTGTGTTGCTTCATCTCACCATAAAAATATGAAATGAAGCCCCAAATAGAGAGGAAAAGTGCCACTCCTTTTTCAGGTTGAAACTTTTCATGGAAAATAATAACAGCTAAGACTTCTGTAACTGGGAGCAAGACAGCAATAATGACACCAGAGAGCAAAGAGGAGGAATAAGAAAGGACTCCAATGGCTCCCACAAAGAAGAACTGCCAAATAACGGCACTCCATACTAGCACGTCATAGTATTTTCCTTCAAGTCCAAATTGTTTTGCCTCTCTTGAAATTGCCTGTACAAATTATTTATACTATCAGTATATAAATAAAAAGGGCAGCCCAACGCACGAAGCTTATCGCATTCACGCAGGGTTCGGGGAAAGGTTGCACTCAAAGGAATATGATGTAGGTAGTCTATCCTGATGCAAGCAACAATGACTGGTTCCACGGCTCGAACATGTGATCTATAACAGGGAAACTTTACCGGGCTCCGCTTCAGTTATACTATCAGTGTGATGTAAGAAATTTAAGTAGATCTTTATATGGAAATCATCCATGTGTAGAGTAAGTATTTTTCACCTAACTGGATTTATTGATAACAACTACCACATGATAGAAGCATGGAACACTGAAGTGGAAAGGCTTGAATGCGTATGAATTATCACTGCTCATTTAAACCTGTCATACGGTACTACTATCTACTAATTAAGTACTAATTAAACTCACTCCATACCTTGTGCGTTGTTTAGTATACGAAAAAGAATAAGCAAAACCTCTTAACCTTAAATGAATCTTATTACTAGTAGTTATAGTTTTTCCAAAAAGAGAAATAAAGAAAAAAAGGTGGTCATTGTAAATACTCTTCCTATTTATTTTATTTTTCTTGCTCCTTTGACTAGGGAAATTAAGGATTTACTAACTGAATAGGAGTAAGGATTTACTAACTGAATAGGAGTATAAGTTACTCCTATATACTTTGATAATAAACATTTTTTAAAATATACTTTAAAGTTGTATAAAAACCAACTACAGGTAATTGTCCATATATAATAAACCGTGAGTTATAAGTAACTTGAAAAATAATATAAGTGACCTATTAAACTACAATGATTAAATTATATTGACAAAGTCAAATATCTATATACTATTAGTATACATAATAAACTTTCCTGCTAATGAAAAAATAAGAAGAAAGATGCTACGAGAGAGTTAGGTGGAGTAGATATTACCTTGAAGTCGTTGTTTATGATCATCCCAACAGTTGCAAAAGCAGAAGCAAATAAACAAATCACCATTTGAACTTCCAACACCAATGCATAAGTAATAGTTTGCGTAGCTTTAATGTACGTTAACTCCACCATTGGCATAACAAATCCATATAAAGCAGCAGCTACAAGCGTCAAAACAAACCCTAATATATACTCCTTACTCGACTCTCCCTTTGGCCTATCACTTCCAGAACGTAATGCCAACACCACAGCTCCAACAGTCAATAAAACTACGGCATTAATCGAATGTGCTGTGAACTTTTGTTTTTTCGAGGAAAAAAGCAAAAACAGCTGTGAAAGCAAGTTGAGTTGCAAGAATTAGAGTAGAAGTTGAGACAGGTAATTTTGAGTTTCCATAAGCATATAAATAATTGTCAACACCGGTAAGAATACCAAATACAGAACTTGCTAAAAATATCCGAGGTGTTATGAGGAAGAGTGTTTTTCTTCGACGCTGGAAATAGGCGATGGCTAGAGGGATAAAGATAAGTGGCCAACCAACAGTTTGTAGCCAACTCGAAAACCAAATTCTATTGCCACCGTGAAGGAAATAGAGGCGCATAATCAATGGACCACAACAATTACCAATTGCTAGCAAAATACAGTTTATGACAAGAAGGATTTTTCTCATTTTTTCATTAATATGAGTTGCCATTTTCGATAAGATTCTTTCTTCCTAAATTTAGACGAGAAATAAGACTAAGGGGTGAAGCTTTTTATATACTATGACAAAAGTGGCAAGTTGGAAAAAGGAAAGAAGTAAAGACAAGGGGTCACATGATGATGGACGTCAATTAAGTTACATCAATACTCAATTATAGTATCGATATTCGTTGCCATGAAATTTTACACTCCACTACGTAGTATTCCATCCGTTTCAATTTAGATGATATAATTTAACCTGGCATAAAGTTTAAGGAAAAAAGAAGACGTTTAAAATATGTGGTCTTACAAACTTAAGGGGCAAAAGTTTTAGAGCCATGACATTTGTGTGACTACAAAAGCTTTTCATCAAGGGTTAATGGATAAAATGAAAAAGTTTAATGTTAAGTTGTTGGCAAATAGATATAGGAATGTGTCATTCTCTTTGAAACGGACTAACGAAGAAAGTGTGTCATTTAAATTGAAATTGAGGGAGTATGTAATATGGATATAATTACACAAACATAATGATAATAGCTATATAATTTATAGGAAATAAAAATTCAGCTTTGGATCATGAATATAGAGTTAAGTGCTGAATGTTTAACCTGCCTAATAACTGGGTAATGGCTAATGAGTAGGAATATTCGCAAAGCCATATGGAATAAGATTATATTGGATGAAGGAGAAAGTCACAGTGTAATTGGGATAGAGAAATTACGGGCGGATCATATCGTTTCTGCTATTGTCATTAATTTTCATTTATTTGTTTCATCCATTAAGTTTGACGAATCTCCCACAATATAACAGTGATATTCCTTCCAACTTTTGTACGATCATATTAGAGGCAATATAAGCTGTTTTTGCTATTACCAAGCTTCTAAGAAAAAGACCCAAATTAGTATGAACAGAAGAGGCTCAGAGACAATTCAAAAGTTAACATTAATTCGGTCCATTAATTGCTGTTGATGGCACATGCATGTACATTTACTTATTTACTTTATATATATATATATATATATATATATATATATATATATATATATATATATATATATATATATATATAAGGAATTCTAATGCTTCTTGAAGCCAAATAAGGGCATAAACCACTATATAGAGTCTTGAGTGCCTTCCCTTCGGAAACCAACTAAGGCAACTTCAATTGAATGCGAAATCTCGCTAGCCATTATTCTTATGAACTCCTAGATTCATGAAGGACATGGGCATCTGTAAGCCAATGTAGCTAAGCGAAGAGCGGAAAGAAGGAATCAGAAAATAAATGCATTCATTCTTAAACTTACTGGTCTGATGATATCCTAATCTAAGAAAAGAAGATTTAATAAGAAAAACCAATTTCGTTTTTCGGATAAAGGTTTAGTTAAGAATTCCAGGTGGTCCAGTGGATGGATTAAGCTATTGATCATATCATAGGTCAAGGACGGAACGAAGAACCTACGTTTTTCTTTCTCCTCTGTTCTCTACTAAGATTGTAATAGATTTGTGCTTTCTCTTCCCCGAGAGAACGGAACAAGCACTATAATTCCGAGTCACCTATCCAGTATGCGAGTGAACCCGCCCTACGGATCCCCTTTGTTCAATGGGGAAGGGGTCATGCCTTCCTCGCCCGCTTAGTTTCATAAGTCTAAATAATTTGGGACACAGAATCTGATGTAGATGTGAAATTTGCTAATTTTCATTCTCAGCTTTCTCATCACATGAATGAGACATAACTTCTTATCATAAGAACAGTGAACTAGAAATCAGATTTTGATTGGTTTGAGGATTTCGACCTTGAACTAGAAGAGGTTCTATTTTCTTTAGACAGGCAGGAAAGAGAGATCGGGATGATGGAGACTTGAAGAAGTATAGTATAAATCAAATTGAAGGCTCGTTCGTAGATCAGCACAAGCTATTAATCCAATCCGATCCAAGATGAGTAACCGAGTTCTTCTTCCTATGGTTGGCACGAGAATCCCTCTCAAAGGGGAAGAATCCGATTCGATCTCCGGGCTTATAACCAACCTATGTACAATGGTCTGTCTGGTCGAGTTGGTCTCCTTCTTGGCATCAAGAGTCGTCACTACTGAAAAGGCCCTGGAATTACCTTCGGGAAATCTAGGAGGACAGCTCGTCGAGCCTGTGGTGGACGTTGGTTAGGTTGCCGACGATTACGACCATTCAAAGGCATTTTTCCATTAGCTGGAGTAGGAAGGGGGCTGACATCAATAAGTTATTATATATATAAGATAATTAAGGCATTAGGAATCTGGTGATCACGCGCTTCACATAGTATTTATTAAGATTAGGACCGAGAAAAATTATCGCTTATTTCAGACAGCCCGACCCATCTCTTTTATCGTCAACAGAGAGAGCCGCTCGATAGAGGAAGTCGACTTTGGAAAAAATCATTCCTTTGCCGGGCGCTAGTCAAAGTAGTAAAAAGGGCAAGTGGGCAAGTAACGAGCAGGAGCAGTGTTGGGCTTTGTGGTCGTTAACGGGAACAAATGAAGAGGAGCACAACACCCTCCACACTCGATTGGCTAATCAAAGTGAAAGCGGCCAGCTTCTTTTGAATGGGTCACCAATAGAACCGTCGGTTCTTCAGAATCTATCATCGGGACCTACTTATTTACTTAATACTTATATATATATATATATATATATATATATATATATATATATATATATATATAAGTATACTCCTTCCGTCTCAAATTATTTATCGTGATTTCTAAATATAGTTACCTCAAATTATTTGTCATTTTAGAAGTTCAAAACAAACTAAATTATATTTTTCCTATTTTATGCTTAATAGTAATTGTTCAACACATAAATAAATTAAATATTTGTTAGACCAAAAAGATTTAGACCTTTTGTTGAACTAATTAAATGAGAAGATTTTAGGCAAATTCCAGCCAAAGATAATTTACCATAGATCTAAGATAGAAGATATGAATAAGTAAAAAAAGCAAGCACAAGATTTAACTATATATTTGAATAAATCCCACTATATAAGAAGAAGATGGCGATTTTCATAACATTAAACAACAATAAAGAATATACAGATGAAAAGGGTCACCGATCTTTAACAAGGTAGAACCTCGTACACTTGATATGATGAGACTAACGATATATATATGTTGAGGATCTGAGCTTCTTTGCTTCTTTCTCCTTTGTGGGGGGAGAGAGATGAAGGTATCTCCTCTTCTCAGAGAGTATCTCTGTATCTGGATTTGTTTCAACCCCCCCCCCCCCC